>NC_060956.1:0-62500 GCF_910589235.1 Vespa crabro | reverse complement strand
GCTCAAGGGGTGAGTACGAGGCGAGGGTTCCTCTACTTTTACAGTATATCTATATGCAAGTGTGTGCGCGCGCGCGCGTGTGTGTGTATCATACATATCATACGTACGTAGAAGCGTCCTGCCGCGAGAAGCATTCAGCATTAATACGTAGATTAGATATATGAGATGCAGGTAGATCTATCTCCGATTTCGTAACTGAGAATCTGTTAAGGGATGTTTATCGAGTCTTCATCGAGTCTTTATCGAGCCTTCACCTAATGTTCACCGAGCAGCTATCGTTCGGTCGAGGCACGTTTAAAGGCGAATTACTAAAATTTGTACGATTTAAAGAGAAAGAGGGATTAATACATCGTGCATGATACTGACGATTATACTATAGCAGTAGTGGTTATAATAATAATGATAAGAAGGAGGAGAGGAGACATCAGAGGAGGAAGAAGCCTCTCGAGCGTGGCCGGGCTACTTTACCCGCATGTGCACACGCGTGTCATTGACCGATGTGTCACGTTCATTGGTGGCTCGAACGCTCGGAATGATCGCGAGGAGAAGAAGAGGAACAAAGAAGGCGATGAGAAGGAAAGAAGGCGACGTATGCAGGACGGTCCCGGTGGTGACGTAGGACGTAGGAAAGAGAAAAGGGGTGGGGGAGATCCGCGAGTCGGGGGCACCGGCTAATCTAAAGGAGCGACCCACGGGGTATGTCGTTCGCTAATCACCCTGATGAAGCTTGATGGGGCCAGCAGCAATTGTCTCGAGTGAGATCACTTTGCGCGCTCCGCTTCGCTACGTAAGCATTACCACGACATATTGATTTTTTTCCATTTTTATTCTCCATCGATTTAGCATTACGATCGATCGATCGATCGATCTAGCTTGACACTTGGATCTAACTTGGGCCTTGCGTTTGAATTGCGTTTGAATAAAAAAATTCATTAGCGAGGTTCACGAGTTAATTGCGTCGAATTATAAATCGTTTCTCAACTTTGAGAATCTAGATATTACATCGTTCTACTTTGATCGATTAATTTCTAGAAAGGGAAAGGCGAAAGGGATAACGAATAAAAACGATACATCTCCGAGATTCACTTTTATCTTCTTTGTCTATTGAAAGGACGCTGACATTCTTCTCGATAGCGCGACGTAGTCACTTTCGACGAAATAGCGGGAGGGTGTGCGACAGAACGTGCACAGATGGTACGTCCCGCGTGGTTTAGAATGTGCCGCACTACCATCCCCATATGTAGGGATGATAGTAAAACTCAGTTCAGAAAAGGGAGGGGGTGTCGTATAACTCCAGCTAGATCCTTCTTTTCTCCTTCTCTTTCTCTATTCTCTCGTTTCTCCTCCCTTTTTCTGCTGCCCCGATCGGTATCGATCGTTGAAAGATGTCCACAGAGAAGATTACCGCATCGCCTCACCTTAGCCTATTATCGAAATTTACTCGAGCGTTATATTCATAATGTATACTCATAATGTATACCCATAATGTATACTTGAACATTCTTTTTCGTTACTCTTTTGGCAGAAATAACTGCGAAAATAAAGCAGAAATCCCATGTTATTTCAGAATTTCGAACGAGAGAGAGAGAGAGAGAGAGAGAGAGAGAGAGAGAGAGGAAAAGAAAATCTTACGTATGTATATAAGGATACGTAGCGTTATATACATAGGTAGCCCGACGCGATGGGACACACGAGTGAACCTTGAGAAAATCCAAATTCTGGGGTCGTGTGAAAGGTTACTATGTTCTACGTTCTACGTTGTTAGGATAGATATAACACATGTGCGGCAACCTTCTTCGGTCGCCTCCCTCGATAATCGTCATCCCGGCGCGTCTTTACAGTCACACATGAGCGCCGCAAGCAAGAGTATTAATGTGCGTGTGCGGGTGCATAGTAACTTTTCGGACATTGGAGATTTTAGCGCGGAAAAAGTTTTAAAATGTATTACGTCAAAAGATATTATATCTATCGATATAATACATGTTAAAACAATCGATAATTTATAAGATTTCTCTCTTTTATAAGCAGATTTTGTCGCTACTCGTACAAAAGCAACGCCAATAGACAAGCCAAGGTATACAAAGTAATGGTTTATTCCTTGTAAAAAAAAATGTCCACGATCTTTGGAATGTATTTCGAATGGATCGCTAGAGTTCGTTGGCACCGCAGTGTAAAAGATACATCGAAACTCGCGACAGGTGCGTAAAGCACACTTCTCACCAAGTTGCTGGCACACGTACATCCGGGGTAAGTACACGAACCGCTCGGTTTCTCATCGAGAATACGTAATCTCGTGACACGAAGGAGCATACCAATTCCTCCCGTTACACGAAATACCAACTCGACAGACCATAGGCTTTTATTCAAAAAGAGAAGGAGGTGTATTCTCGATTGTTGCGTTTAAGTAGATTTCGGAATGATCAAATGATCAACGGCATACCAACGAACTTTTTTCGACGATTTCAACGATCAAGTATGGAATCGAAGATGAATTTTGATTTCGTTTGATTCCGGTTAAGTGTATCTACCGAATTTAATAGTGCCTTATGAAATACACACACACACACACACACACACACACACACACACACATAGATATATTTATTGGAGGCCATGAAGGTTTTCGTCTCCAATAGGATCATTATTTCGGATTACAATCGTTAACGCAGAAAAGTCGCTTTAGCTTTTGAAGATGTGAATTGAATTAATGAAAAAAGTGTAAAAAGAAGCACTAATGTGTATTTTCTAAAAATAGAACATCTATTAATTGTCTAGATACTGGAAAGGTTCTAAAAGAAAAGCAAAAGCACGATCGAAGGAGAGGAACGAACGGAAGTTAAAGGAAAATGTCAGAGAAAGGGATGGTGGGTGGGCGGAAGTGCTCTGTGCACCATCAACGTGGGTAGGAGTGGAGCGGAAGGAGAGGAACGGGAAAGAGGGTAGAGCGGAAGGGCGGCAGATAGAGGAAAGCGCGGAAAGGATAGGGGTGAGAGAAGCGACGTAGTATAGAGGGTGGTCGGTCGGTCGGTTGGTCGGTCGGTCGGTCGGTCGGTTGGCTGGTTGGTTGGCTGGCTGGCTGGCTGGCTGACTGGTTGGTTGGTTGGCTGGCTGGCTGGCTGGCTGACTGGCTGCTTGGATGCCTAGGTGGGTGGTTGGGATGGAAGCGGATGAAACGGGAACCGGAACAAGGGTGGGGCAGGAACACGACGTCGACGCCGACGCCGACGCCGACTACGACGCCGACGGCGGCCCCGGTCCCGATACGGCGGAAGCGTCGCGTTTGCCGGAAGTCGCCAAGGAAATGAAATGCCTCCCAGCCAGCCAACCCTCGGGAGTTTCTGCGACGACTGAACAGGAAGTAGCGCTCCGCGCCAGAATTTCTCGCAGTTCTCTTTTCTGTCTGGAGAACGTGCGAGTGGATAGCATCCACCGAGTTGCCATCCAACTGAACGCGTTTCTCAACGCGAAGGAAGATTACGATTTATTCTTTCTCGCAATTACTATTCTATCTTATCTATTAACATATCTATTTACGTATCTGCGTGTGTGTGCATATGTATATATATATACATATATATATATATATATATATATATACATATATGTATATGTGTACACACACACACACACACACACACACACACACACACACATGTATGTATGAATGTATGGTATTGCTGTAGAGATTTTACTAAGTACAATTGCATAAACAAAGAGAAAACAAACAGCTATGATCACATCCTTTCTAATAAAGAACATTTGAAATATTTTAATACTGGTAAGACGTAACATGGAACGATTGATAGAGTTGAGAACCTAATGAAACCAACTCATGTCTATCAGGCATATGCGCATACACGCGTCTCTCGATACGGTCGTTCGAGTATAGCGAGAATGCCTTAGTTTTCCAACATTTATGTTGCGTATCTTAGCGAATTGGCGAGGCGTTAGAAAAAAGGAAAATAGAATCAAGAGCACGGTAAGCGTCTAGCGTCTAGCGTCTAGCGTCTAGCGTCTAGCGTATACGATATGCGTTCGTTCGGATTACTATCCTTAAATACGATATATGCTCCGTGCAACGTAGACTCAAGGCTAGGTAAGGGAGAGCAGGGCGTTAAATACATGATTTATCGTCTATCTCTACTTGCTACGAATACCAGGATTGCATCAGCGACGCTTACGAACATTAATGTGGACGATCGTTGAGCGAGCGTTACGATCATCGTACGGATTTCACACAGGAATTATTTCCAATCGTCTACGGATGTGTCCCTCATACAATCGCCCGTCAATTTTGTCCGGACCTTTATTTTTCAACGGTACCTTTGAGCCCGAATATCTAAATCATAGATCTATATCATTTTCAATGCGATATCCTTTTATACGATGCATTAATTTTCAATTAGACGTATGAACTGGTATTGATTGTGACATTTAATCCGGCCAATACCAAATTGTCATGGAGAAAGAATTATATTCTAGCTACTTCATCGTAGCAAGCGAGAATCGATCGAGCTCGAAACATCATGGCTGGTGCCTTTACTTTCTTCGCGCGTAAATATCAGCTTCGCGTAGAACTTCCCACAGTCGCTTTCGCAACGCTTCCAAATGTCAGATGCGCGCTACGGCTTCCTATAAAAGTTCGTTACATTCTTCTGCATGAGCATACGAAGCCTTCCGATTTATTGTTAGTAAAATAGGTATGTAGATGTCTACGTAAAAGGAACGTAGAAATGGAAGTATAAATGTTTGAAGAAGGATCAAACAAGTCGTATCGTCGTAAGATCGATCACTTTACCCAAGGTATTGCATTAGCAATGTAATTGTGTAACAGGGCGTTTCAAAACTATATTTCAATAGACGAAAAACTCGTTTGTGATTACGTAGATAATTTCATTTATCGGAGCACTTTGACGAAGCTAAGAGAAAGAAAAATAGCGTTTTGAAAATAGCGACTGTGCAACTATATCGAGTTCCTGTGCTCCGGACGATTGGATAACAGCAGGAAGCCGCCTTCGTTGCATAATATAGATGTTGCGCAATCGATACCTTCACCTTATGCGCACCTTATGTTGTCGTGACAAGAGAAAATCGGTGAACGGATGGAATTTCATACCTTTGCAGATCGCCTGGAATTTTTTGGTAAATTTCATGCTCTTCGTAAAACTTTAAAGGTTTTATAATAAAAAGGACCAATAACGCAAGGAGGTTGCATGTACTAGTTGTAATCTCGCTAGAAAGCGATTACATCATTTTGATAAATTCTAGGTGCGCGCGTGCGAGAGAGAGAGAGGATGATTCAACTATGTTATTAATTTGCGTTAAATTTATACGCATAATGCATCAATTTCAGATTGCTCCAAAGGTATCGTATGTATAGCGCGCGAAGTATTGCATGTTTTAACATACAGCCTGTGTGCTTCAAGTAGGTGAAAGTACGCATGCATCGAGATAAGGTCACAATCATTTTAATGTTACTCGAGCTCAGTGGCGTTGGTGGTTATCGTGCCACGAGTATTTTCTCGAGGTTGCAAAGATATTCGATATTGTTCGATTAGTTGTTCCTTATACAAAGAATTTATACAAAATCTTTGCCATGGGTAAACGAGTTAGCGCACCATCACAGTGCGTTTCACATTTGTAAACTTGCAGAAGCTCCTTCTACGTAGAAAGTAAAGTGATTCGATCGTCTGTCGAGTCGGTAAAGCCGTTCGATAGGAACTTAAGGATGCGGAATGAGGTAATGGTTTCCTCCATTATATACGTACGTGTGTTAACAGTTTTGTTCGCAAATTAATTCCTTCGAATAATTATTCGACGAGTCAAAGCTCTCGTCGAAAATAATTGATCTTAAAATCAAGTAATCGATCGTATCGATAGTATAGTTAGAATTTAGTTTTAATAATCCGAAAGAAAAGGGGAATTCGATGATAGCAGATCGTATTAGAAGATTTGATGTAGATCGTTGAGAACGTATCATTCGTTGATGAAGGTGCGCCGAGCTGAGACGCATCCCGGAAGTAGGTGCGTCCAACGTAGTTCCTTCTTTCCAGACCTGCTCCGATTCGAATAGTCTTACGACCATTACTGTTGTTCTTAGTAGTATTAGCAGCGGCTCGTTGCTTGTCGTTAACGTGGTGGTGCTTACACATCGGTAAGCAAGAGAGGGAGAGTAAGAAGGTGAACGTGTGCGTTCGAACGTGTGCGTTCGAACCTGTGTGTTCGAACCTGTGTGTTTGTGCGCGCATAAGCGAGCGAGTGAAGGTAATGGACGCGCGCGCGCGCGCGCGCGAGGGGGGCAGAAGGAGAGGAGAGAGAGAGAGAGAGAGAGAGAGAGAGAGAGAGAGAGAGAGAAAAGTTGGTCGTAATCTGTGGGAGAGGATGAGAAGGCAGCCAGGCATGTCGAAAGGAAAGGAAGCTCCACGGACCTCAGTTCCGCTCGTTCGTCTTCCTATCCGATTCTCTTTGCCTTCGCGAATACTCGCGCACATATCTATATAACTTATGCAATACATACCTACACGTTTCAAAAATTAATGCGAAAACTTTGATTCTTCGATTGTCATGAGAGATTTGATTCGACGATAATAATAAAGCCGATTCGAAAATGAACAAGTAATCGAAGGTAAGAATAGACCGTGAAAGTTCGGAAGAAAGGAAGGAAGAAAGGACATTAGTTTGGTGTAAACCGCTGGTTCTGTTAGCGGGCAAAAGATTTTGATGCTGTCTCCAATGCTAATATAAACATATAAACGATAATACATCATATAGGGTAGGTGCACGACGATATACGCTCCTGTACTCACCTACATCGAGGACGTATCGTAATCGAGCCGAACGACACGCTTCCGAGCATTGATAACCGGTTCGTCGGCTCGACGGGTCAAATCATGAAGTCGCCATAGCTGTAAGCGTCTGCCGCTCACTTCAAGAGTTTCTTCCTTATCGTTCATTTGATCGCTTTCGTTTCCTTCGTTCGAGCGTTAACACATGTATTAAATTACAAGTAACTCATATCGCACGTAGGATCGATCGTTATTCCATCGAAATGACATATTTTCAATGTAACAGACATAATTGATAGGTTTATGCCTAAGGAAGGATCATCTTGGGAATGAAAAAGAATCAATCACTTTCGACTTGTTGTTAAATAATAGATAAATAAGTACTCGTGCTTCATAAAGAAATGGAAAGTTTATATCGTTTGGGGGATAAATGAAGTCGTCGAGGTAAAGTCCTCGCGGACAGATGCTTTATAACTCGTATTTTCTAGTTTTTGTATTTTATAAAGACGAATCTCCTATGAAAATTGACGATAGCAATGTATATTGTTGGAGCTAGTATATTCGTTAGCGTATTAACAAGGAATTGTGTTACCCGTTGGTTGCTCCCGGATTGCTATAACTACGCTATTACCGTAACCGATTACATAAGCCGAGCGTGCGTTAACACACGGCCCGCGAGTCGGAACTCGCTCTTTGCCGGAGCTCTTAAAGCGCATGTGAAATGCGCCTTAAGGCATCGTACAAGAGACACTTTCTCCAAAGCAACGAATACTCGCTCGGTCGGATTCTCAGTCGAATAGGCCAACGATTGCTATTATTCGTTTAATAATAATGTAATAACGAAATCATACTCGCGTCCAAATTCAATCGGTCGAATATTTCTTCTAATATCTTATTATTTCATGATTATTATTATTCATTGCGTGCGTGCGTGCGTGCGTGCGTGCCTGCCTGCGTGCGTGCGTGCCATAGACGCTTTGGATATATGTCGTATTTATTACATACGAGTGTACATACATCTATGCAGTAGACAAGTATACCTGAAGACTCGTTAATAGGCGAAAAAGAGAACAATCGTGTTGGTAGGTAACTGCATCGAAGAATAGCATGTAAAGATGTTGCACATCCGGGATGACGAGTGGAGCTCTCTTCTCCTCTCCGTCGTTTGCCCTCCTACCCTTTTCTTTCTTCTTCGACCGCTCGTCCTCCTTCATTCCAGTGCTTCTGCAACACGGCATTTGGGATTAGGCGGAGGTGAGAGGAGCAGTGTCGTAATCGTTCGAGAAAAGCAAAAGGAGAAAGGAGGGGAGGAGGAAGAGACCGGATTCTTGCAAAGGCCTCGTCATCGCTCGTTGCCATAGAATGTCTGCCTTCGAGATGTGATATTCTCGCGAATCGCGATGAAAAAAGACCAATCCGTGACTACTACTAAGTTATTTTAGTTAGATCGATAACTTTGACCGCTTTTGGTGAGAATTACGTGAAAAGTGAAACGATGACATTTAATCACATTTAAATACACACACACACACACATTATATATATATATATATAGATGCCATATATAGATACACACATATATATATATATATATATATATATATATATTGTTCCCTTCTCAGTCGGTGTATACCTTTCTTCTTTCTTACGATCATCCTTTCGTCTCCCTCTCCCTATTTTTATCTCCTTTTCTTTCCTTTATCTCGTTCCTTTCCACCTTCTGCGGTCTCCCGCGATTTCTAATTGGGCAACGCAATTTCCTTCCTTCGCCTCGCATGAGAAATTCCTGGATTGCGCAAGTGCCGCTGCCGGATTACTAAACCACTTCGCTTACAGCGTTCGATGCTCTATCGTAAATGCGATATGCGTCGATTACACAGTGCCATCGAGTAATGACAGAATAAGATACGCCAACGGGATTTCAATCGATCACTCGATTCAGCTACATATGTACACACAACATGACGGCCATAGGTCACTTTGATCCATCCGGCTGTTTCGTCTAGACTTTAACACTGTGTAGCTTACGACGAACGATAATGTTAACCGACGTAATACATTAAATATGTATTTTCGTATAAAAAGATATAACTTGAAAAATGTCTCGTACAGGCGTGACATTAATCACGACGCAGGTATGTGGGAAGATCTTATGGTCGGCTCGCCGAAGGAAAATTTCTTTTCTCGCACGACCGATGATCCACAATGGACCCGTGGATTCTTTCAAAATTTACGTGCGATCAGTCAAAGAAAGGAGGACCCTCTCTACTAACTTCTCAAAAGTTCCAAGCTTCTTCGATCTTCCGCGCTATCTCAAAGGCGAATTGAAAGCGCGCTACCTGCTCTTTAAGGTCTACATTTATATATACATACGTATGCGTGCACTTTCACAGTCACCTTCATATTATAGATATCTCTATATATGTGCGTGCCTCTATATATTGCTATATGTGTATATATATATGTATGTATGTATATATATGTATGTATGTATGTATATATATGTATGTATGTATATATATATATATATATATATATATATACATAGGTGTGCGTATATCTAAGGATACGTAGAATCGAATGTGTTCCATCGATACTCGTGAGAAATAAAAGGAAGCGCTTTAACACAAGTACGTATGATATAGCGATATCAGCGATACGGCGTTGTAAAAACACAGCATATTACAGTTATTATTATTACGTAGAAAGGATTTGATTTGTTCGTAAGCAAAACCATAACATGTACCTAATTATGTCCGATTAAAGGTGAGAACGATTAGAAAAAGGCGAATCGTTGAAAACATCTAAATTGTTTTTATTATTGGAAGGGAAGGAAGTGTGTCGAACCACTTCTATAGCGGGAGAAGGTTCAAATCCCAAGGCGTCCCTGGACAGCAGCGCGCATACTCTCGAGTAACGAAATTCTTTTGGCATTTGCACGATGGGATCCTCATCGTATTATGTTACGCGCGCGCTCTCGCGCAGGTGAACGTGTATGCATAAGAGCGCTCACGGTAGACGTGGTCCGTTTCCCTTTCCTGCTTCTCTCCCTTCTCCCACCGCATGACCTTTTTTTCTGATCTTTTACGAAGACCCTTCCGTAGGAGCGAGGGTTCCTCTATCAAAAGGAGAGGCCGAAGTTGAGGAGGAGAGAGGCTCAGAGGATCGGAAGGGCCCAGAAGAAGCGGTACAGGTAGCTCTCTCAGGACGCCCACAAACCTGTTTTACCTGTTATGTTCTGCCCTGCCTGGCTTATGAGTACCACCGATTCCTGTGGTGCTTGTGACCGACGGTGCTGGTCATGGTGTTTGGTGCGCTTTTTTCTCTTTTCTTTTCTTTCTTTTCCTTATTCTTTTTTCTTCCAGGAAACAGCGAATCGCTTTTAAATACAATTTGTTATTTTTTCAATATCGTAAACATCGATCGATCGACTTTTAATGGGTCCATCGTTTAAGTAGGACGGTCCGAATTAAAAGTGCCGCACGTGTCAGGGTTGCGTCAGGGCTGCGTCAGGGCTGCGTCAGGGCTGCGTCAGGGCTGCGTCAGGGCTGCGTCAGGGCTGCGACTCCGAGTTGCGATATTTCAGGAAGAAAGGAGAACTTGTCAAAATATAGGATGGATTCGGATTATTTTGCGCTTATAGAAAGAGATTTTGCAACAAATATGGTCGAATATGACGGGAATAGTTAAAGGTAAGAAGGAAGGGGAAGAAAGTAGTGATTACGCAATCCGGACGAACAGCTTGAACGATATATAATGTAATGTTATCGATGTCGAAAGTAATGAAGGCGTATGTAATGGTTAGTCGGAGGGAATAGATTTGAAGAGACGATATCTAGAAAATCGTCTACGAACGTAATGAGAATATTTCAATATTTGTAATGCAATAAACATTTTCGTACCTATCGAATGCACTTGCTGCGATACTCGAGGTTGCTAGCGGTCAATGTAAAGGCGACAAGCAAATACAGAGTGTACATCTAGTATTTTAACCGTGTGCGTAGCACGATCGATAATTTTTGTTCCGTCGGTTTGCTTCGGAAAGCGGTTTGCCCGCGGTTTTATTCTCGTCGAGTGTCAACGATCGGCTGGGGTTAACTCGGCGACAATCACGATAACGATTACGAGGAAGCTACGAGGAAGTCAGCGAATCCCCTTCCATAATATCCCGTCGGAGTTCCCTACCCGTTTATCGTGTCGTAGCTACACTTTGATTATTTCCGTTGGCGACCTGAGTACGTTTAACGCCGGCGTCTCATTGGAGAATGGTTCTCGCCAATGGATGCCGCGTGAATCTCTTCGCGTACGACTTTAGACGGTGGGGGCGCATTGCATACCGAACTAAAGAAATTGAAATATTATATTCGCAAAATCTTATTCTTTGTGCGATGATATTTTAATAAGACGGAACGAAGAATCTGTCCGATAAAGAGGATAATTTAAGATGGACAATGCATATGTAGGGGTGTATATCCGTTAACGCGGTGGTGCCATCTCGCGGTAGATCGAAACTCGTAGAAAACTTTTCGGACAAAGAAAGGTTAGGATTATTGAAGACCGTTCGATAGTTTACTCTCTTTTGCTCATTTCTTTTTTCGGATACGAGTCCTTCGTATACGATCAAATATTCTTCGCCGTCATTTCAATTGGATCGAAGGATGAAAATAGATGAAAATAGATGTAACGTGTCTCGATGTTTGGGATGCAAGTCCGAGGAGAACGAAAAGCCCGGCTGTTCTCGAGAACTCGTCGATCCAAACAAGTGGTCAGTATTATTCGAGAATTGGACACCACTGGGACAAGGGGTTTGGTGGCGCGCATCGGCCGCGCGCATCGGCGGCGTACACCACTGGCGGATCAGGGCGCTCTCTTTCCATCTCTCCAAGTAGCGTTGCCGATATCGACGATGCCAAAGTGGGGATAGAATCTGGCGGCAAGCTAGCAGGCGATACTTCCTACTGCATGACTCGCGCGACTTGGACGAGCTTAGTCACTCGCCAGCTACGAGACGCGTGTCTCTCCTTCTCGTTCGCTACTACATCCGTTGCTCCGTTTGCACTTTGCTCGACCAGCCACTATACAGAGTGTGTGCAGCGTAAGGGGAAAGAAAAACGAGTAGGAAGAGAGCTTACGCGAAACTACCGCCACCGCTCTCGAAGAGCAGTAAATGTCTCTTCGAGGAGCTTAAGCCGGCATATCTTTCTCTCTCTCTCTCTCTCTCTCTCCCCCTCTCTCTCTTTCCCTCTCTCTCTCTCTCTCTCTCTCTCTCTCTCTCTATCTCTCTCTCTATCTATCTATCCATCTATCTATCCATCTATCTATCTATCTATCTATCTATCTGTATTTCTCTGGCGCGCGCGCCAGTCAACCAACCCACTCTTTCTCTTGCTTTTTCTCTTTCTTTCTCGTCCCCTCTCCGATATCCACTCTGATCTTCTCGATCACTCTCCCATCCCTCCTTCTAATCTCATCCTATTTTTCCTACCGCTAAAGGAAGGAAACTTATCGAGGAGGAAGGACCTGTTTGCGGCCAGATGGTTAATACGAAATTGTGACTTGTTAGAGATAAATGAGTCTCAAGTGTACGCAGTTCGTGTGGATATTCAACGTCCTCGTCGTTATTATTTTTTGTCGAGTACATTGCGCAGTATCGCTGAACCGTTGTTGAGCTCTCGCTGACGTTCATCTAACCTCGACGTGTACTCACGTGCGCGAGCAGTGACGTTTCGTTAATCCAGAATTGTGACGGCGGGTTTACGTGTGTATGCGTGTGCCTGTACGTACGTGCGTGCGTTTGCGTATGCTTGTATGTGTGTGCGTGCGTGCGTGTGTCTGTACATACATACGTACGTAATAAAGAGAGAGCGAGAGCGAGAGCGAGAGCGAGAGAGTGAGAGAACGGGAGAGGAGGCTTTTTCCCTCCGTAAGATAAATATTTGAACCACGGTTACGTCTTTCGACGTACAACACTGAACGATGAATTCGAAAAAAAGAATCTTTATCGAGTGAATGCCGATAAAAAGTCATTGGAACGTACGTTAGTTAAGGGACCGAACGACGTTGGGTCACATTGATGATATCGTGAGACGGTACGTCACATCACACGACAGCCACGGCACAAGGAGGAGAAGCGGAAGAAGGAGGTGGCGAGAAGGAGGAGGAGGAAGAAGAGGAGGAAGAGGAAAAAGAGAAGCAGATCGCTCTTCGGGACGATCGGGGATGCTCTAACAACAAAAGCTGCATCGTATCGCTGAGGGTTTTGATAAACCTGCGAAAAAATAGTTTAATCGAGGTACACAGCGATTTTATCCTTTTTCTCCTTGTATTTCGGAAGCAAATGTTTCTATGAGTTTTATCGTAAAGACGCATCTCCGACGCGTTCAGTTTACTTCTTTCAAACTTTCCGCGTTGGAGCGACGCGACGCGACGCGACGCTGTGCGACGCGACGCAACGCGACGCGGGGCAACGTTTGAAAGTAGAATATCAAATATAGACCTTTTTCGTTTCGATAAACGATTAGCACGAACGATGGAGCGTATCAACATTGCGATCTATATGCTTCTTATTGGAATAATTGAAAAAAGAAAAGATCAAACGCAAAAATCGAAATATCACCGATCTATGTTATTAATTACGATAAGCTATTTGGGTCGCATCTTTCTTTTTCTTTGCAGTTAATAAATATTTGTAGGTATGAGAATGTTTTATATCGATAATTCGTAAAGGCCCCCTCATCTCTTTCATTCTCACGTCACAATGGAATATCGTTAAGGAGACAGAAGAGAACTGTGAGATTCGTTTCGATTTTTTTCAACCGACTTCCTAACGTCTTTATCGTTATCGTTATCGTTATCGCTAGATATATAGTTCAATGGATTTAACGCGTTCCGATGTCACGCGATTTGTAAACGCGTCGCATATGTATGGAACTAATCGTTTGCTTCTTCATTTTCTTATTTAGATTTTCTTTCCTAGCCCGTTGGTAGATATTATTATTATCGAGTAGAAAGTGCGATAAAACGGGGGAACGGATTAGTAAATGAAATGTGAAGCGATGATAGTAGAAGAATAAAGGAGATCGTATTCGTCTCTCTCTCTCTCTCTCTCTCTCTCTCTCTCTCTCTCTCTCTCTCTCTCTCTATCTCTATCTATCTCTGCGCGAGCCGCGTTGTGAAATAAGCGCGATTATATTAAACGCTTATCCGCGAGTTCTCGTATAAAAAGTCGGAAGAAAAAATTATTCACATGATTACTCTTTTTCGCTCCCGACGTTTCTTTTCGACACGTGGCAAATCTGGTAAGCAAAGTGATATTTTAAAACTTTCCGAATCGGTCTCGCGGGATTCGTTACATGTTGCAGTGTGATTCTTTCAACTTGGTAGATTTGGGATTGGATAGACTAGTACATGTACATATGCATGTATACGTACACACACATGCGTGTGTATATATATATATATATATACGTATGTATATATATCATACGTATATGTGTATGTATATAGATGCGCAAGTGCAATGTTTATATTTGAACAAGATACATAAGATTACAGAGTAGAAGAAAATAATAGCTCCATTTTCTGTAGGAATTCGTCTCCGTCACCATACTGCACGCTGCGGTCACCTATTTCTGTTTTGCTTCCTGGTTGCCGACGCTTCTGAGACAAGCTCGATGTGATTACATTGAAAAGGTCGTCTCTTCTCTTCTCTCCTTTCCTCGCTCCCCATTCCTTCCCTTTCTTCCCCTTCCCTTTCCTCTCCCTCCCACTCTACTCTCTTCCCTTTCCACGTCTCTTCGATTGCCTCTACCGTTCCTCTCGCTCCGACGTCCTCCTTCCGTTTCCAGTCTCTCCTACTACCATCGGATTACTTACTCCCTCCCTCCCGTCGTGCACCTCGGCCCCTCTTTTCTCTCTTCCGTCTTCTCCTTCTTACTTCGCTCCCTTCCGTCTTCTTGTCGCGCCGTTTCTTTTCCCACTCTCTTCTTTCTCGCTCTTCTCTACTATCTACTCCCACCCTTGGTATAAAGGCGTGTGTGTGTGTGTGTGTGTGTGTATATATGTAATACCTTGTTCGCACTATTATTCGACTTTTTCTTACCTGTCTTCTTCTTTCCTTCTTTTTCGTGTTATTAATTGTAAGTAGGTAATGCTTCGCGACCCATAAGTCATAACGCAATCGCTAATAACGATTATCTCTGGATTACGCTCGTTAAAACGTACATCTTAGAGCCTTACGTATTATTACGCGTCACCGTTTCGACTATATTATTTTATTATTTCTTTTCTTCTCCGAGTGACAATACCTATACGGTTTTTCGGTTCCTCGGCTGCTATCATCTACTCTCCTACCTCCCTCTCGAGGTGCTAAATTTATGCGGCCGCGTTCATGTCATGATAGTCCTTCGTACAATATCATGAAAGCCCTGCCTGTCTTAGGATTAGAAAATCTTTTTCTCTCTATTTCTGGAAGAAAATCTTGGTGCACGGCAATCGTGATCGATTGCGAGTAAGATAAAAGCGCGCTACTTGGATAGCAAAGAGAGAATGGTTAGAATGTGGGGAGAAAAGGTATAGTAGTAGGTGTGCGCGCGCGAACGAGCGAGCGTGTGCGCGAGGATAGTACATGTAAAGAGATGGATAGAGGAGTGGCAAAAGGGGAAGTGCACGAAGGGTGAGCTTGGCTGAGAAGGCGGCGCGGTAAGAAAGCGGTTCGTAGTTGACGAAGGCGAGGAGAGCGGGAGGAAAGGCGGCGGAGAAAGGAAGTGGGACGAGAGGAGGGGGGAGCCCTTTCAACGCTATTGCGTCGAGCTCACCGGAAGAGCCCCGAACCCGGAAGTAAGAGAGAGGAAGCAGTATATACTGTGGCTTGGAAAGAGAAATGGAAATTTCTGTAGGACCCAGAAGGGAAGGGCTCGATCGATCTTTGTGAGGATTGTGACAACGCACCGCCGACTTTGAAACGACCTTCGTACAAAGTCAAAAGATTCGATTCTTTCGATTTAATTCTATTTATATTCTATGGTTTCGCCGCTTAGATAGTACCCCGGCGATCACGGTACGGAGGATGTCTAGACTAACTGTTGAGGAATTTCAAAGGCTCGAGATAACAAAGCGATATCGTTAGGAACGGCTATAGATAGGCTATGCCTAAAGACATAGACTTTTTTCACTCGATCTTTTCATTTCCTCGTTGATCCGATAAATCCGATCATTTATCCTCATTTGAATCGAATTTCTAGTTCGCGCGATATTATTATAATTATAAGAAATAACCAAGCGTATGCCTGACGACGCCGCGGTACTCGACTCGAGGAACGGCTGAACACGTCAGACGAGACGTGTCTCCGACAGTTAAGGCGTGGTAAGGAACGCCATATTCGCATTGTGTCTACGACATGTTTCACCGGCGTAGTCTTCTTATAGGTGTGCTTGGAAAATTTAACGAATCAAAATATGATCTCATCCTATCGATGATCCATGCTTTGGGAATCTCCGATTATTTCCATTTTTTTTTCCTTTTCTTTTCTTTTCTTTTTACACGTACATCCCTATATCGCATATCGTACGATATGCTACGTGTATCATTCGATTAATATCGTACGTTTCAAATCTTCAGGAGCGTTGTCATCGAATCTTCTTTATATTCCATCCTACTTCATTTTATTCAATACTTTTATTGACAAATTCAATGAAACGCAATATATTCATCGAACGAAGGAAGAAGAAATATCGTCTGCATCTTTTCCCATTTCATCGTTTTTTCCTTTTTGCTTTAGCGAGAGAGAAGAACCGGTCGGTATCCGGACCGGAAGCACGGACCTTGGTCCTCTTTTTCTTCTTTATCGCTTGTAAAAGAGGCGAGGAATGGAGCCTCATTGGCGTCTTGTCAGATCTTTTATCTTTTCCCTTCCGAAGAGCCTCTCTCTCTCTCTCTTCCTTTCTTTCTTAGTCTTCTTCTCTCCGTCTTTCCGTCACTTTGCTCTCTTCTTCTTCTTCTTCTTCTTTCCTCATTGTTCCTATAGCCACCAAATACGAAGAGCGCGCGCGCGCGCGCGCGCGTGTGTGTGAGAGAGAGAGAGAGAAAGAGGAACTCTGCCTTTCGTATTCCCGCCTTTTACCGTATCTTTCGACCGACCAAGCACGAAAAACTAAGCAAAAGGAAACTGGCGGACACGATGGATGGCATCCGGCTCCTCTTGCTGCCGTTTGAAAGAATCCGTTCGGTCGGAGTTGCGAGAAAGAAAAAGACAGAGGAAAGGGAAGTAGCAGTGGTAGGTCTTCTCATAACGAGCAAAGCTTATGCTCGTCCAGTCACAAAGTTTATCAATATCAATATCTTTATTTCAAAATGATAACAAAGTTAATAAAAAGAATCTCCGTTTGTTGTTTAGCCTATAATACCTTTGATTTTGATCGATTCTATTCTAGAATGCGGACGAACGAATGGAATGATTGGTTTCTTATCCAACGTCGTATTAAATTAATATGTTTTTGATAAAAGGATAAAACAGGATGAGATGCTAGCTGCGAAAAATAAACCGATCGAAATCGATTTGCTTCCGTTCGTTTTATGTGGAACGCGAAGTTCCTTCTCGTATTTCACACGTACGACGCTCTCTCACAGGGCAACAACTCTGGCATTCCTTGCCGTCGGGATAACTATTATTACGAGTCGGCGGATCCGGGACAAGAGACACGACGATAGTTCTCCTCTCCTCCCGTTCTCTCTCTCTCTCTCTCTCTCTCTCTCTCTCTCTCTCTCTCTCTCTCTCTCATACCCCTCCTTCGTTCCTCTCGTTCCACCGCTAGTAACCCTCTCCTCACATTTTCTGTACTTGGACCTCACGATGGGGTCCGAATTTAAGCATCCAGTAATTTTGCCAGTGCGACCTACCTATCTACGTTTTATCTCAACGCATCCAAGTATTCTCGTCGATCGTATTGCCCGTAATTTTCAAGCCACGAGAGTTGAAATTTTTTCTTTCAATTTTTTTCGATATTTGTACTGTCGCATTATCTAGATTTCATTCATCAATAGGAAAACACTTTGTAATTTAAGCGTTAAATTGTATTAAATTTTCTTATAATTCATCGTATTAAATTTTCTTATAATTGGTCAAAAAAAGGACGTCCTTACGTTAGGTCACGAGGATTATTACAAATTTGTCTCTTCAACGATCTTGTTGACAATATCGTTTTTTGTCGACAATGTTGTCATTTTATAGTTTGATACTTTGTTATTTGGTAGGATGCATAGCGGACTCGATCGCGTGCGCGCGCTTGCGTTCTATTATTGTATACTTCCTTCTTGGCACGTTTAACTCTTGTACGGTAAAAATTCTTGATACTTTTAGAAAACTTAATTCTATCGATTATATGCATTTTATTACATTGTTATCCTATAAAATGATATTTAAATGATATTTATCTTTTTTATGTAGTGCATGTTACGAAAGGTGTAGGATCTATGCTGGTATCGTTTATTTATTAACGACGTAATCACCTATTTGATTACTAATTTAAATGTCGAAGGAGGTATGCGCGCAAGAGTGCGATATAGCGCACGAGTTTACCCTCGTCTTATGGTGGTACTTCGGTGGCAGGTAAAATGCAGGTGACGGCGAAGATTTACGGACTACCTGCGACCGGCTCCTCCCACCATTCGTTCTTAATGGTTATAGAGGCCACAGAATTAAAGGGATCAACCAGTCGGCCTTACCTGCCAACGTGTATCGTTTCTTCATTTTTCTCTTTCTTGTTTCTTAAAGAAAAGGCCTTCACCTTTTCACGATGAGCCTTTTGGTAGGAGGAACTTCTTAGAAATTTCCAATCCCGTTTCTGTTTTAGCCTTCTCAAACTCGGAACTTCCGCCTATGCCTTCGGTTAGAAGCAACAGTTATCCTTGAATAAAATCGCAATGGATACGAATAATACGAAGGTCGTTTGAATGCGGATACCGTTTGATTGTTGGACAAAAATGTAAATAACACTACTCAGAAACGTGCGCGCGCGCGCGCGCGCGCGAGAGAGAGAGAGAGAGAGTGATACTGTCGAGAATTTGGTTCGTCTCTCGTGCTTGCATTTTTCATTTTCTTTTACGTTCTCTTTTTCTTTCCTATCTTGAAATCTATAGGCCGGCAATAGAAATTTTCCTTTCTCGAAAGAGCAAACGTCGACACACAAAGGGAGCCTAGTCCATATGTTGGCAAGTAGAGAATTACTTATACGATAAGTTAGAAATTGAACAGACCTCTTCTAGCGTAGCGTAAGAGATGAGGAAGATCGAGATGAAACGAGTCGTACGTGTGGCGCAGTGCGTGCGTGCGCGCGCGCTGATGTGTGAGAGAAAGAAGAGGAGGTTGGTTCCCATGAAGAGAAGCTGGTGCCGAGTGACGAGGGTGAACTAGGTTTTTTTTTTTTCTTTTTTTTCCATCGACTTCCGGTCGACGTTACTCGCATGCACGTGCATCGGAGGGCTCGTCGCTGTTCTTTGTAACACAAGCAGTAGTTCTCAAACATGAGGTCAATTCGTATCGTCCGAGTTCTTGGAATCGGTTGATTCTGGATCTCGAGTCAATCAACCCCAAACATTTAACGCGTTTGGTGTATCGTTCCTCTATCCTTTCGATAAACGCAACGCATCGTTATATTTTTCCATTATTTAACGATACATTCGTAGCGATAATGTTTCAAGAATTTTTATTCGTTAGAATCGTTAGAATCGTTAGAATCGTTAGAATCGTTAGAATCGTTGCGATTATAACGATTTTAGTTAATTTCTTTTTCAATCGTGCAGATACGAACGCGAAGCGTAATATTTCCAAGCCTTGGACAGACATCATGAAGATGTCGGATAAGAGCGAAGAAGAAGGAAGAAGAAGAGGGAGGAAAGAGGAGGAGAGCGAGCGCACGCGCATTTAAAGAAGAAAGAGAGAGTGGGAGGGAGGAGGGTCACTGACACGTCGCTGAAGCGTTTTATCAGTCGAGTGCACAGCCCACATAGTTAGGCTGCGTTCACACGTGCTCGTGGACATCGTACCGTCCGCCCCCCTTTACTGCGCCTAGATATTCGACTGTCGTTCGTGAACGGACGTATGCCAGCGTGCACGGCACGCGGAAAGAGAAAAACGCGAAGAAGACGGGACGAGGTAGAGAGAGAGAGAGAGAGAGAGAGAGAGAGAGAGAGAGAGAGAGAGAGAGAGAGAGAGAGAGAGAGAAAACGACAAAGCTACAGGATGGAAGTACGAAAGGAAAAAGAAAGAAACACGGAAAGTCCAATGATTTCAATGAGCACCATTATCGTCCACTATCTCGAACGTTGTCGGTATTCAAAAAACATGTTCCACGAAGAGTTATTGACATGTCGATCGCATACACACACACACACACATGTCTCAGCTCTACGTCTCGACGCTAACGATTCATGGTCGATGATCATTGTTTGCAGGTTTCTTCTTATTGTATCATGCCTCACCTATGCATGTAGTCGCGTAACGTATGTAACTATCGAAATCAAAGAATATTTGATAATAGCTTTTAATAGAAATTTCCAGAGAAGAAAAGTGAGTGTAGCTAATGAGATATTATTGATCGAAAAACTCGATCAAATCCAATAATAATTATTTACGATCACTGAGAATGTAAGTCACATAATCGAATATTCGAGTTGATAAATAATCAACGATACGATTGAAGACGAGCAACAACATTGGCAGGATCCTACGAGGAATGATTTTTGCGGCACTTTGGCTTCGACTTAGTGTGTCACCGCGAGCGATAACCCGCTATAAGTCTCTCGTAAACAAAAAGAATACAGAAGCATCTCATGTTTATACATTTATATTATTATATTGGTATAGTATATGTATATGCGAGCTTGTATGCGTAATATTATACGTTGGGATGATCGGACTTACGTTAGAAACGGTTTTATCGCTCGGAGCTGTACACGTTCATGATATATTACTTACCGTACGTAGAGAGAGTATCTTTTTTAATTGGGATTATTCGGCAAAATCGTTGAAAGTTTTACAAGGTTACGTGCGTATGCACCAAGACAAATATCGCCATTCGGTGAACTTTATTTTCCGCATTGATGTTTTACGCACGCGCAATCGTGCGATTAAGACGGTTTATAGATTTACGGAAAGAATTAACGTTTCGTTGCCGTTGGGGCATCGTCATCGGATGATATACGATAAGGCACGTAGACGTCTTTCTATTTGCGTTTTAATTGAGGAACGTATTGGAAATATATTGGAATTTGTTGAATGATATAGCATATTCAAATAGAACTCCTTAAGAAAGAAAAACATGTTAAATTGGATAATATGGTATGAAGAATTGGTAAAGATTGCTTTTGATTTCATCGATCGTGGTATATATCATGCTGTTCGATAAAAATCCGTAAAGATCGATGAAGAAAGATGAAATAAATGGGATCAAAGAATGCTTCCTTGTTCCTCGATCTCTGGTAAAAGGAATATATGTATGTATAAGGAGTGGGAGAAGAATCCGGTAGCTCTGTATGTGCCGTTACGCTTCGAGCGTAGGCGCTCGACTTTCTCCGTCTGATCTCGGCTGCTATCGGTCGACCGATTTGGAGCCACGCGAGAGGAACGCTTATATAGGCGCACGCGTAACGAATGATTACGTTAAGAGCGCGTAACGCTTACCACGCGCTTCTCTTCGAAGAATGATTTATCCTATTGATCGACTGTTATCGATTTTATCAACTCGTAAGAAATAAATGTTCAACGCGCAGACCTTTTACTTTGAAATGACATTCTTATCACATTATTTCGGATTATCAACGTTCATCCCGCGTATCAAGGCTTCTCCCTTCCTACACAAGAGATATCACATACGAGAGATTTACTTTACTCGCTCTCTTCAACAACATCTTTTACAACATCGAACATCCACTTTAATTCATTTTATTCAAGTATTGGTAGTGCGTAATTTTCTAAGAACTTGCATATTTCCTCCTCGTCATTACTTATCCTCCTTGCTCGTTTTCTCTCTCTCTCTCTCTCTCTCTCTCTCCCTCTCTATTTTGCTTTCGCTCTTCGGCGTTTATACAATACGGATGTTCTCTCATAGAAAACGTTCGTTCGATTTTCCTTATTATGGAGGAAAAATGTCTTGGACGACTAGGAGAGAGGCGCTCAAGTTTTAAATCTAAAAGATTTTAACGTAACTTGTAACATAATCGAGCTTGTAACGTAAAGCTTAAAGCTTAATCGTTGAATCATTGAGAGACAAAACCGAATAGAAACCACCTGTTATCGATGTAACCGCGCAAGTAAGGGTAAGAGAAGCGGGATGTAGGTATATGTCTTCTCCGGCAAAGAACCCGGAAGAACGGGATCGAGGAGAGAAAGATACGATGGATCGTGTGTGATTGTGGAAGAGAACAGACGTTGCGTTGGAACACGCGTTATATGATAAATGTTAAATTCCTCTCGAAGCAAGGCAAGGATTTTCCTCCTTCGACTCACCGTATCTCCCCCTTTCGCCGTTACCTTCCGCAGCTCTTCTGTTTCCTGGTTGTATATAGGTACTTTCAAACGCTACGAGACACACACATACGACTGTGTGCGAACTTATATGCGCTCACTTATTGGCGATAAAAATAAAAGCATATATCAAAATTGCATAATTTTTTTCAGCGAATCGATCGACGACTATTCTTTGCGACCCTCAAATAAATGAGTTCCTGCTTCATACGTAGATAGATAATTAATAGAGAGAGAGAGAGAGAGACAAGTTGCATTCGACTTAATCCTTGGAGATGTGCGTGAGAATACGCGTACTCCACAGGCGCCTTCTTCTTTTCGTGTGCATATACTTACGTATATTAGCAACGTGTAGTTACCTACTTCCTCTTCGAGAAAGTGACACCGACTACGCTGGTATAGCTTGACTCTCATACTTTACTACGTAGATAGTTACTCTCCCGATGCGCGCTACTCGTATGCCCTACGTACCTATTTCGTATGTCTAGCATGAAATTACGTGAATCGTTATTTAATCAACAGTTTGACCGACATTGAAAGACGTACATAGCTGTTCGTATAGTTCGTACAAGTAATATAATCGGTAAGAAATGTTACAACGTGGCAGATAGATGATTGTAGGAGTTTCGATTATTTGCTGTCGTAGACCTTTTTTGCGAGAGATCCTCAAGAACGAAAATAACTTCGACGTCGATGGAAATAAGTTATGCAAATCTACATTGAGAACGGATACACCTTTTCCTGCTGTCTTCCATTTTGTATGCTTCTACATTATATGCTAATGATCGCAAACCTTTCGGATGTCTATCGTACGAGACAGCATAGTCTCAAGAGACACGAGAGCTCGGAGTCGAATTAGCGTAGTCCCTCGCGGGTGATCGATACAAATCATCATCTCGTATCTTACGTCAAGTAACGAATCGTAGAACGATCCACTCTTTTCCTATCTGGCATGTATGTTTTATATGGCACGTATACGTATATGGTACATGTCGCATTCGCATACCTTCATCTTCCTTCTTCTTATTCTTCTTCTTCCTCTTCTTCTTCTTATTATCACATTATTATTATTATTATTATTATTATTATTATTATTATTATTATTATTATTATTATTATTATTATTGTTATTATTGTTATATCGTAGGCATTTATTTTTTTCTTTACAGGAAAACAGTAGTCAGAAATCTGAGGCGTGTTATGAAATTGTTGCCAACGATTCAATTGCCACAATTACCGCCGGTTTCCGCCGCGAGCGGATTAACCGGGATGGATTCTCGACTACCACCGGGTATATCGTTGCCCTTTAGCCCAACGGATTTGCTTTGGCGATACGGACCCAGTATGAATTTTCCGCCAACGACACATCCACCACCGAGTCCGTTGCTTGATTTCAAGACGCACCTGCCTGCGAGCTTAGGTGAGAGGAGATGCAAGAAAGCCATGTTCTAGTCAGATAATTATTACAACGGATTTCATATTTATATGGATATTATAGGGATAATTAAGCGATGCCGGATATTTTTCTTTCACAGCCTCCGATCCACGACTTTGGTCAAGAGAGGACGTCGCCGCGTTTCTACGGTGGGCCGAAAGGGAATTTGATTTGCCCCAATTCGACATGGATATGTTCCAGATGAACGGAAAGGCGCTTTGCCTCCTAACGAAAGCCGATCTTGGCGAAAGGTGCCCTGGGGCGGGTGACGTCTTGCACAATGTCTTGGCGATGCTTGCGCGCGATTTCAATCAGTTACAGAGGTGCCTTCCCAGTAGTCCTGTAACACCTACCAGACCATCAGCTTATCCGCTCAGTCCTCATTCGCACCCGCCAACGCCTACGTGGACTGAAAATCCATACGCCGCAAATCTGGCCTCACTGATGTCCGCCAATTCCGTTACTCTGTCTCCGGCACCGTCTGTCGATAGCCAGGCTGGTTCACCTGGACACGCGGATGGCAACCAGACGCAGATTTATAAGAGCGATTCGGACGAGGACAATCATCAAGTAGGAGGAAGTAACAGTCCTCCGGCGACACCTACGGCACTCGCTGCGCAAAGACTTAGCGAAGTTTGCGTTAAGGATCAACCGAGTCCGACGCTGCCTTCCCAAATGATGCCACTTACTTCGGGTGCATATAGGCAGGCCGCCGCGAATACCGCGAGAGAATTCTTTCCTAGCGACTCGTCCGAACCTAATACCAGTTCGTATTATATCTATATCTATATCTATATATATATATATATATATATATATATATATATATATATATATATCTCTTTCTATATATATATATTTATATACATATAGAATATAGAATATAGGATATAGAATATGACGATTCTTCTTCAACTTTTGATATAATCTTATTCGTTCTTTCTTTTATTGCAGATGGGAGGCTTTTATGGGATTTTCTTCAACAGTTACTCAACGATCCATCTCAACGATATACACATTATATAGCGTGGAAGAGTCGAGAGACTGGAGTTTTTAAGATCGTTGACCCTCCTGGTTTAGCACGGTTATGGGGTATACAGAAAAATCATTTGTCTATGAATTATGACAAGATGAGCAGAGCTTTACGTTATTACTATCGCGTAAACATACTTAGGAAAGTCCAGGGAGAGCGGCATTGTTATCAGTGAGTATATCATGTGCATATTGGCACAGCACGGCACGAATGAAGACGTTTGTGCAGGCCACATTTGCATGCATATATATGTATATATATACATACACACATATATATATATATATATATATGTATATATATATATTATTACGTATAGATATTCGTATTTATTGCGTGCGTGCGCGTTCGTGTATACATTATATATATATATATACACACCACACATTGTTTATTTACACCATGCCTCACATGGACAATTCATGTGAGGTCGATTCGAAGCATGCATAAATGCATCATTTTCAGTAGTTTCTGTAATGAAGTGTTGTAACAATGCCAAATATTCTTAAAGTCTTTTTTCATATAAAAAAATATTTATAACTTGGAAAGGAAGTACCTCCGAACTCATATTTATATGACTTTTTTCATTGTTACAGTGAGCAGATGCTCTTAAAGTTTGGTGATCTATTTATTAAAAGTTATAATATAAATGAATCATATCGTTACATGCCATCTCATTTTTCATAGGTTTCTCCGAAATCCAACCGAGTTGAAGAACATAAAGAATATATCTTTGTTGCGACAACAAATGCGAATAAAATCGGAACCCGAGGAGGAGGGAAGCATGACCGGAAGCGGTCTGGACACGGAAGCGGACATGCCGACGGATCTCTCGATGTCCACTATGAATCAACCGTCGAGCGAGCAGCCTCTACCGCTACACGATCCACCTACCAAGTACAGAAGTCACGCGTATAATCTCGTTAAGGCCAGTCAGGAACCGGAAGAGAGGAAGTGACGAGGGTCCTAGCGTTGATATCGCGCGACAGCGCACGATTACATACGATAGTACGCTATCATTGGACGTTGGCGCTAATGCGAATATGTTGCGGGCTCTCGTTTTAAAACTGGATGCCTCCGAACGGTACGCGAAAAGACAACGAAAGGCCGTCCAGTATCTATACCGACGTCGTTGGATACGATTGAGGACGCATTTCCGAGGGTAGCTGTGATGAAAGTCTTTAGAAGAAGTGGATATCGCCATTTGGTTACCAATTCTAGAATCGATTGAAATCGACTAGAATCGCCTAGAATCAAGAATATAAGGAATATAAGATATCGAGAAGATCGTAGCAAGATATTTCTATCGGTGGCAAACGCGATATGCCAAAGGATGCCTCTCGAATTTCGTCCATACATCGGTCAAAAATCTATTGCTGATTATAATAGTACAAGATTCCTCTCCCTTTTATCTAAGGACTTTTGGGAGAACGATCCTAACAGAAAGCCAAGATTTAATGAGAGCCTTTATAATCGGGCCATAATGGTGGGTAAGATTTTAGCGGTCTGTGATTATGAACCATTTCTCTTGAGGAATATGGGACTCATAAGAATGAGTAAATATCGTGGGATTTATCATTGTCCATTATGAATTAATGCCTCTTACTCAAGTGCAATCAGATGATAGCTATCGGTTACCGAGCAACACACGGTTATTAAAGGACGTTAAACTTATTTAGATGGATTTCAATAAGCGTGCAAAATATTTTAACAAAAATTACGTGTAATACGTAGGATATCGTAGGATGTCGTGGTTTTTTAAGGAGATATTTACGAAATATAATATTTTATTAAATTCGGATATTATATAATGCATAATATTCAATAAGACAACGTAAGCTGAAAAATGGGAAAATTGGTCGAAGGTATACTTGCCAGGAGATCTCTGTGCGATCTTTGTTAAAGTTACTCCCTTGTGGAATCAAGATATCACCATCTCCATGCTATTCTCCCAACATATCGACTCTAGTAAAAAGCGAAAGATCTGGATTGCCTATTATTGTACGCTTCGTAATACATGATGATTCGTTATAACCGTCGTGGAAAAATACTTTAGTTTAAGCGGTGAATCGTCGTGTCGAATCGGTGGACGCTTCAGTGAAGCTTAAAGGTTTGCGGATATTCCGCTAATGTTTCTCCATATCTTCTTTCATGAAACCCTCTTTTTAATGCGAAACGTTTTAGTTTTACTTTCTCTCCTCAAATTTAGACTAAATATACTTATATACGTATATGTACCTAATTTACGTATGCCTAAATTTATGTATATGTACATATATACGTATATACATGTTTTCATATACGTACATATATATATATATATATATATATGCATATACGTATATAAACACACATACACAAACCAACACGCGCGCATATGTATGTATATACATATGTACATATATATATATATATATATGTGTGTGTGTGTGTGTGTGTGTGTGTGTGTGTGTCTGTGTGTGTGTGTATATATATATATATATATATATATATATATATATATATATACATACGCGCGATAGTATACTACTAATAAATCATATTATCAGAGCGAACATAAAAAAGATATGCGCAATGTCTGCATCCATATGGAAACTTTATTCGTAAACGATTTAGCGACATTCACACACATATATCTCGATAATTTTATTCCGTTGTACGTTTCAAATTAATGAGCGTTGTTAGTACAAAAACAACTTTATTTTCTGTTACACCTCTTTCGATGATTATAACGTATGAGATAAAAATGATCATCGTCAATTTTTTTTTCGTTCTACGTTCGTTATTGTCAAGTTATTAAAACGAAAATGTCGTTACGGTTAATGCTTCGCGGCCTAGTTCATTTTTAAGCTGTCATTTGTGCCAAGGACGATTTTTCTAGTTAATAAGACTGTGTATGTATATTTCATCGATTGTTTTAAATGAACAATTTGAAATAGTCTAATTACGAATAGTAATTGGTGAGTAAAAATGTACGCGCACCGTTACATAGAATTTATATATAGTGTGGACTATATTTAAGAATATTGTAAATGTATATAGGTTATTATCGTACGGAGAAAATGATGGAAAAACCTCTATTAAAGAACTCTATTAAAAAACTAGAAAAAGAATTTTATGGAAACTCGGGGCCAGAGTTATATATACACAGATGCGCGCGCGCACGCGCGCACGCACGCACATCCACGCACACACACATACACACACACACACACACACACACACACGTTCGCACGCATACCACACACATATACACACACACAAATTTATGTATAGATAAACAAACAAATAAATATATATATATATATTTTTACTACCAAAATTTATATTCGAAATTTATATATCTGTTACTGACGCGATTGTGGCTTACATTCCACGATTTCAATCTAGAATCATTTACGTGAATTACGAGAGATCTGATTGGGAGAAAAATACGTAAATATACGTAAAAGAGAGAGAGAGAGAGAGAGAGAGAGAGAGAGAGAGAGAGAGAGAGAGAGAGAGAGAGAGAGCCGCTTTTCATGATTATTGTAGTACTTTTGCACAAAACAAAAACATAAAATTGAAAATCTGAAAAATATAGTGAACGTTCGTGCAAATTTGTGACCGTACTCCATGAAGATAAATCGATAAGTTGTATTAGGCTTCTTGTATGCTGTGATTTTTATATTATGATAACAAAGTGAAAATAATGAATTACGAATGTAAGAGGCAAGAGCATACATGCTCGTGTAATAATAAATGCATAACGTTGTTTAAAGAAAACTATAACTACGTGTGTCTTATAGATTTGTGTTTGCGATATATAAGTACATAAACACGTGAACCGATGGGAAGAGAAAAAACGTGATTTATAGTATATATAAATGTAATATTTAATATTCACGCAGGGGAATCACGAATATAAATGAAAAAATTTATTGATTAAATCAATGGGAAAAACTATACATTTTACTCATCCTGCGCAAATATATCGAAACTAGAAGTTAGCGACACTTTTATTATGTAACTTGTTGCGAAAATAAGGTGAACGATAATCGCTGTAAATATAAACTTATTTACTTATCGAAGCCTCACCTTTTTATTATTGTCGTACCTTAGTAGAGTGGCTCTTCAAGATCGGATCTAAACGTGAAATATACCTGTTCTTTCCTTTTCGCTTTTTATTTCAAAAATAGCAATGAATATTTATATGAATCTACATCTAGTAAGTATCGTAGCCTCCAATATTTACCATATTTCTACAATATTTCGTCTATTCTACACCTGTTCGAGGATGGGTTGCATCTGTTCGTTCGGTGTTGCGACTGGGTTTCTTTCTAACTAATCTTTTATGCTTTTCTACGGTTTCATTTGCATTACTAAATAATAGAATTATTCTCCGATGGTTTTGATTACTTCATTAGAGAAGTATAGATATTTTCAGACGGTTCTGTTTACTTTTCAAATAGTTTTGTCTCCTACACTGTATAGTCAGTTTCGTTTTAAATGGTTTTGTCTACTTCACAATGTAGGTATGCCATTTTTATAATGAATATTTGCAATTTTATTTAGAGGATACATGTATGGTTATACCGTGCCGCATTATATTGAACAGAATAAAATGGACATTACTAGATGATATAATAGATATAGTCCAACGTTTTACATAGGATTACAAACCAGCGAAAAATGTAGAGATATAAGAGGACCAGCCGACGAGACGTCGTTGTAACCTTGTGGTAGGGATATTCCCTTGAATAGTTCTCATTCGTGCTTGGTATCGCTGTTTTCAACAGCTCATTTTAATCTAGAATTATTGGTGATAATTATAAATAATTTAGTTTCTTCATTTACGTTATGTTTCTTCTTATTTAATAGTATTTACCCAAATAATTTATATTCCAATTAATCGTATTTTCCATTTGTACCAAAATCCAGCTCGATTCTGCACGATTGAATCAATAAGACATCTCTTGAAATCTCTCATCCCACAGCTATCGTAATGGATCACGTTTGGAAGAAAAGTCAACAACACTGATTCCATCGCTCGACGATTTAACGTGGAAAAGAAGATTATAAAGAAAAGAAAGGAATGTAGGAAGATGCGATGTAGCTGATAACGAAAGTTGGACATCTTGGAGATCCCTGCATTCTTTTAAAATCAGAGATTTTTCTCTATCGAAAGAAGGAGACCCGCCCGTCGTTCGAGATTATTGCCTTTATATAGTAGCGTACAACAATCGATTCCTCAGCTTCGGGCATAGTTGCGACGTCGTTCGGAAACTGGAAAGTAGAAAGAATATTATCAGTATCATCGTTGTAATGAGAAAGCATTGAAATAATTCAATGTAAAAATATGTTGGTGTAAAATGTTTGGTGTAAAAATATGTATATGTAATGTTCAGAGAAACAGACTATTGTTTATTTAATAAAAGTAATATATAAAAAGTTCATGCGCATCATCTAGCGTGAAAGTTGCAGCAATAGTCGCCGGAGCCCTCGTTGTTCCCAATTTCTCTCCACTATAGCATACAACGCGTTGAAACATTAAATTATGCCGACACATTAATTTATACAAACTTTTACAGTACGTACATTCGTTGGCCACTTTTTCTCAAGATATATTTTATTTTTACCTGCTGTAGTTATATTGATACATTCTAGCGCTTAGTTTTATTACTAATATTAATATAATTATTATTATTCTGTAAATATTATTACCGATATCCCTATTCTTATTATCATTATGCGTATAATTATGTTAACAGATAACAAAAAAATTATTTATACTGATTTCATAATTAAGAATAAACTAATGAATGCAACTACTATTATTGGATTGTATTTGGCTTGCGTACAAGTTGCGTCTGCTTGTCTCCCACGTATTAGTTGTTTCTTAGTTAACTCTTACATACTTCTTAATTTATTCTTTATTACCTACTATTTATTTCTTAGTATCGTCAGATCACGTCTTCGCGGTTCCTTAACCGTGTCTTTCCGTCTTATAGTTGCGTATAATAAAATAATAATATAATCTTCTAATTTTAATATAAACTTCCATTACTTAAAATTTTAATTTCGGAGCGGTTTTCTCTTGTGACATAAACATAAACGCACTTTTTCACGACTTTGACAGTTCGCGGCTTAGTTTGCTCTTGCACTCCGACGTGTGCACTTCGTGATTCTCTTTTCTAAACGTTAAATATTATAAATTAGAATTATCTATATATTTATAATTATCAAATCGATTTTTATTGCACGCGGGATAGAATAGAATAATATTTAAACAATAGTTCATTTATTTAAACAATAAAAAGTCTGAATCGCCCGCGGGACTTAAAATAATTTTAATATAAAATTCTATTACTTACAAATTTTAATTTCGGAGTAGTTGCCTCGTGTAATATAAACATCAATGCACTTTTCACGACTTTGACAGTCCGCGAGTTAGTTTTCTTTTGCTCTTCGACCAGTGCACATCGCGATTCTCTTTTCTAAACGCTAAAACAATTAAATTAATATTTTCGTTAATTTTATAATTATTTATACGGTTTTTATAGCACGCTGCATAGAAGAGAGTATTTTTTAAACAATAGTTCATTTATTTAAACATTGAAAAGTCTGAATCGCGCGCGGGACTTAAAATAATTTTTGAATAAACTTCCATTACTTAAAATTTTAATTTCGGAGCGGTTTTCTCTTGTAATATAAACATAAACGCACTTTTTCACGACTTTGACAGCTCGCGACTTAGTTTGCTCTTGCACTCCGACGTGTGCACTTCGTGATTCTCTTTTCTAAACGCTAAAGCTTATAAATTAATATTATCGATAATTTTATAATAATCGAAACGATTTTTATTGCACGCGGGGTAGAATAGAGTATTATTTAAACAATAGTTCATTTATTTAAACAATAAAAATTCTGAATCGCCCGCGGGACTTAAAATGATTTTAATATAAAATTCTATTACTTACAAATTTTAATTTCGGAGTAGTTGCCTCGTGTAATATAAACATCAATGCACTTTTCACGACTTTGACAGTCCGCGAGTTAGTTTTCTTTTGCTCTTCGACCAGTGCACATCGCGATTCTCTTTTCTAAACGCTAAAACTATTAAATTAATATTTTCCGTAATTTTATAATTATTTATAAGGTTTTTATATCACGCGGCATAGAAGAGAGTATTATTTAAACAATAGTTCATTTATTTAAACAATAAAAAGTCTGAATTGCGCGCGGGACTTAAAATAATTCTAATATAAACTTCCATTACTTAAAATTTTAATTTCGGAGCGGTTTTCTCTTGTGACATAAACATAAACGCACTTTTTCACGACTTTGACAGATCGCGACTTAGTTTGCTCTTGCACTCCGACGTGTGCACTTCGTTGTTCTCTTTTCTAAACGCTAAAATTTATAAATTAATATTTTCGGTAATTTTATAATAATCTAAACGATTTTTATTGCACGCGGGGTAGAATAGAGTATTATTTAAACAATAGTTCATTTATTTAAACAATAAAAATTCTGAATCGCGCGCGGGACTTAAAATAATTTTGATATAAACTTCTAGTACTCAAAAATTTTAATTTCGGTGCGGTTTTCTCTTGTGACATAAACATAAACGCACTTTTTCACGACTTTGACAGTTCGCGGCTTAGTTTGCTCTTGCACTCCGACGTGTGCACTTCGTGATTCTCTTTTCTCAACGCTAAAGCTTATAAATTAACATTATCGATAATTTTATAATTATCTATACGATTTTTATAGCACGCGGGATAGAATAGAGTATTATTTAAACAATAGTTCATTTATTTAAACAATAAAAAGTCTGAATCGCGCGAGGGACTTAAAATAATTTTAATATAAATTTCTATTACTTTAAAAATTTTATTTCGGAGCGGTTTTCTCTTGTGACATAAACATAAACGCATTTTTCACGACTTTGACAGTTCGCGACTTAGTTTGCTCTTGCACTCCGACGTGTGCACTTCGTGATTCCCTTTTCTAAATGCTCAAAATTATAAATTAATATTTTCGATAATTTTATAGTTATTTATACGGTTTTTATATCACGCGGGATAGAATAGAGTAATATTTAAACAATAGTTCATTTATTTAAACATTGAAAAGTTTGAATCGCGCGCGGGATTTAAAATAATTTTAATATAAACTTCTAGTACTTAAAAATTTTTATTTCGGAGCGGTTTTTTCTTGTGACATAAACATAAACGCACTTTTACACGACTTTGACAGTTCGCGACTTAGTTTGCTCTTGCACTCCGACGTGTGCACTTCGTGATTCCCTTTTCTAAACGCTAAAGATTATAAATTAATATTTTCGGTAATTTTATAATTATTTATACGGTTTTTATAGCACGTGGGGTAGAATAGAGTAATATTTAAACAATAGTTCATTTATTTAAACAATAAAATGTCTGAATCGCGCGCGGGACGTAAAATAATTTTCATATAAACTTCTAGTACTTAAAAATTTTAATTTCGGTGCGGTTTTCTCTTGTGACATAAACATAAACGCACTTTTTCACGACTTTGACAGATCGCGACTTAGTTTGCTCTTGCACTCCGACGTGTGCACTTCGTGATTCTCTTTTCTAAACACTAAAGCTTATAAATTAACTTTATCATAATTTTATAATAATCTAAACGATTTTTATTGCACGCGGGGTAGAATAGAGTAATATTTAAACAATAGTTCATTTATTTAAACAATAAAATGTCTGATTCGCTCGCGGGACTTAAAATTATTTTAATATAAACTTCCATTACTTAAAATTTTAATTTCGGAGCGGTTTTCTCTGGTAATATAAACATAAACGCACTTTTTCACGACTTTGACAGCTCGCGACTTAGTTTGCTCTTGCACTCCGACGTGTGCACTTCGTGATTCTCTTTTCTCAACGCTAAAGCTTATAAATTAACATTATCGATAATTTTATAATTATCTATACGATTTTTATAGCACGCGGGATAGAATAGAGTATTATTTAAACAATAGTTCATTTATTTAAACAATAAAAAGTCTGAATCGCGCGAGGGACTTAAAATAATTTTAATATAAATTTCTATTACTTTAAAAATTTTATTTCGGAGCGGTTTTCTCTTGTGACATAAACATAAACGCACTTTTCACGACTTTGACAGTTCGCGACTTAGTTTGCTCTTGCACTCCGACGTGTGCACTTCGTGATTCCCTTTTCTAAACGCTCAAAATTATAAATTAATATTTTCGATAATTTTATAGTTATTTATACGGTTTTTATATCACGCGGGATAGAATAGAGTAATATTTAAACAATAGTTCATTTATTTAAACATTGAAAAGTTTGAATCGCGCGCGGGATTTAAAATAATTTTAATATAAACTTCTAGTACTTAAAAATTTTTATTTCGGAGCGGTTTTTTCCTGTGACATAAACATAAACGCACTTTTACACGACTTTGACAGTTCGCGACTTAGTTTGCTCTTGCACTCCGACGTGTGCACTTCGTGATTCCCTTTTCTAAACGCTAAAGATTATAAATTAATATTTTCGGTAATTTTATAATTATTTATACGGTTTTTATAGCACGTGGGGTAGAATAGAGTAATATTTAAACAATAGTTCATTTATTTAAACAATAAAAATTCTGAATCGCGCGCGGGACTTAAAATAATTCTAATATAAACATCCATTACTTAAAATTTTAATTTCGGAGCGGTTTTCTCTGGTAATATAAACATAAACGCACTTTTTCACGACTTTGACAGATCGCGACTTAGTTTGCTCTTGCACTCCGACGTGTGCACTTCGTGATTCTCTTTTCTAAACACTAAAGCTTATAAATTAACTTTATCATAATTTTATAATAATCTAAACGATTTTTATTGCACGCGGGGTAGAATAGAGTAATATTTAAACAATAGTTCATTTATTTAAACAATAAAATGTCTGATTCGCTCGCGGGACTTAAAATAATTTTGATATAAACTTCTAGTACTCAAAAATTTTAATTTCGGTGCGGTTTTCTCTTGTGACATAAACATAAACGCACTTTTTCACGACTTTGACAGTTCGCGGCTTAGTTTGCTCTTGCACTCCGACGTGTGCACTTCGTGATTCTCTTTTCTCAACGCTAAAGCTTATAAATTAACATTATCGATAATTTTATAATTATCTATACGATTTTTATAGCACGCGGGATAGAGTAGAGTATTATTTAAACAATAGTTCATTTATTTAAACAATAAAAAGTCTGAATCGCGCGAGGGACTTAAAATAATTTTAATATAAATTTCTATTACTTTAAAAATTTTATTTCGGAGCGGTTTTCTCTTGTGACATAAACATAAACGCACTTTTCACGACTTTGACAGTTCGCGACTTAGTTTGCTCTTGCACTCCGACGTGTGCACTTCGTGATTCTCTTTTCTAAACTCTAAAGCTTATAAATTAACATTATCGATAATTTTATAATAATCTAAACGATTTTTATTGCACGCGGGGTAGAATAGAGTATTATTTAAACAATAGTTCATTTATTTAAACAATAAAAATTCTGAATCGCGCGCGGGACTTAAAATAATTTTGATATATACTTCTAGTACTCAAAAATTTTAATTTCGGTGCGGTTTTCTCTTGTGACATAAACATAAACGCACTTTTTCACGACTTTGACAGTTCGCGGCTTAGTTTGCTCTTGCACTCCGACGTGTGCACTTCGTGATTCTCTTTTCTCAACGCTAAAGCTTATAAATTAACATTATCGATAATTTTATAATTATCTATACGATTTTTATAGCACGCGGGATAGAATAGAGTATTATTTAAACAATAGTTCATTTATTTAAACAATAAAAATCCTGAATCGTGCGCGGGACTTAAAATAATTTTAATATAAACTTCTAGTACTCAAAAATTTTAATTTCGGAGCGGTTTTCTCTTGTGACATAAACATAAACGCACTTTTTCACGACTTTGACAGTTCGCGGCTTAGTTTGCTCTTGCACTCCGACGTGTGCACTTCGTGATTTTCTTTTCTAAACGCTAAAGCTTATAAATTAACATTATCGATAATTTTATAATAATCTAAACGATTTTTATTGCACGCGGGGTAGAATAGTGTATTATTTAAACAATAGTTCATTTATTTAAACAATAAAAATTCTGAATCGCGCGCGGGACTTAAAATAATTTTGATATAAACTTCTAGTACTCAAAAATTTTAATTTCGGTGCGGTTTTCTCTTGTGACATAAACATAAACGCACTTTTTCACGACTTTGACAGTTCGCGGCTTAGTTTGCTCTTGCACTCCGACGTGTGCACTTCGTGATTCTCTTTTCTCAACGCTAAAGCTTATAAATTAACATTATCGATAATTTTATAATTATCTATACGATTTTTATAGCACGCGGGATAGAATAGAGTATTATTTAAACAATAGTTCATTTATTTAAACAATAAAAAGTCTGAATCGCGCGAGGGACTTAAAATAATTTTAATATAAATTTCTATTACTTTAAAAATTTTATTTCGGAGCGGTTTTCTCTTGTGACATAAACATAAACGCACTTTTCACGACTTTGACAGTTCGCGACTTAGTTTGCTCTTGCACTCCGACGTGTGCACTTCGTGATTCCCTTTTCTAAACGCTCAAAATTATAAATTAATATTTTCGATAATTTTATAGTTATTTATACGGTTTTTATATCACGCGGGATAGAATAGAGTAATATTTAAACAATAGTTCATTTATTTAAACATTGAAAAGTTTGAATCGCGCGCGGGATTTAAAATAATTTTAATATAAACTTCTAGTACTTAAAAATTTTTATTTCGGAGCGGTTTTTTCTTGTGACATAAACATAAACGCACTTTTACACGACTTTGACAGTTCGCGACTTAGTTTGCTCTTGCACTCCGACGTGTGCACTTCGTGATTCCCTTTTCTAAACGCTAAAGATTATAAATTAATATTTTCGGTAATTTTATAATTATTTATACGGTTTTTATAGCACGTGGGGTAGAATAGAGTAATATTTAAACAATAGTTCATTTATTTAAACAATAAAATGTCTGAATCGCGCGCGGGACGTAAAATAATTTTCATATAAACTTCTAATACTTAAAAATTTTAATTTCGGTGCGGTTTTCTCTTGTGACATAAACATAAACGCACTTTTTCACGACTTTGACAGATCGCGACTTAGTTTGCTCTTGCACTCCGACGTGTGCACTTCGTGATTCTCTTTTCTAAACACTAAAGCTTATAAATTAACTTTATCATAATTTTATAATAATCTAAACGATTTTTATTGCACGCGGGGTAGAATAGAGTAATATTTAAACAATAGTTCATTTATTTAAACAATAAAATGTCTGATTCGCTCGCGGGACTTAAAATTATTTTAATATAAACTTCCATTACTTAAAATTTTAATTTCGGAGCGGTTTTCTCTGGTAATATAAACATAAACGCACTTTTTCACGACTTTGACAGCTCGCGACTTAGTTTGCTCTTGCACTCCGACGTGTGCACTTCGTGATTCTCTTTTCTAAACTCTAAAGCTTATAAATTAACATTATCGATAATTTTATAATAATCTAAACGATTTTTATTGCACGCGGGGTAGAATAGAGTATTATTTAAACAATAGTTCATTTATTTAAACAATAAAAATTCTGAATCGCGCGCGGGACTTAAAATAATTTTGATATAAACTTCTAGTACTCAAAAATTTTAATTTCGGTGCGGTTTTCTCTTGTGACATAAACATAAACGCACTTTTTCACGACTTTGACAGTTCGCGGCTTAGTTTGCTCTTGCACTCCGACGTGTGCACTTCGTGATTCTCTTTTCTCAACGCTAAAGCTTATAAATTAACATTATCGATAATTTTATAATTATCTATACGATTTTTATAGCACGCGGGATAGAGTAGAGTATTATTTAAACAATAGTTCATTTATTTAAACAATAAAAAGTCTGAATCGCGCGAGGGACTTAAAATAATTTTAATATAAATTTCTATTACTTTAAAAATTTTATTTCGGAGCGGTTTTCTCTTGTGACATAAACATAAACGCACTTTTCACGACTTTGACAGTTCGCGACTTAGTTTGCTCTTGCACTCCGACGTGTGCACTTCGTGATTCCCTTTTCTAAACGCTAAAGATTATAAATTAATATTTTCGGTAATTTTATAATTATTTATACGGTTTTTATAGCACGTGGGGTAGAATAGAGTAATATTTAAACAATAGTTCATTTATTTAAACAATAAAATGTCTGAATCGCGCGCGGGACGTAAAATAATTTTCATATAAACTTCTAATACTTAAAAATTTTAATTTCGGTGCGGTTTTCTCTTGTGACATAAACATAAACGCACTTTTTCACGACTTTGACAGATCGCGACTTAGTTTGCTCTTGCACTCCGACGTGTGCACTTCGTGATTCTCTTTTCTAAACACTAAAGCTTATAAATTAACTTTATCATAATTTTATAATAATCTAAACGATTTTTATTGCACGCGGGGTAGAATAGAGTAATATTTAAACAATAGTTCATTTATTTAAACAATAAAATGTCTGATTCGCTCTCGGGACTTAAAATTATTTTAATATAAACTTCCATTACTTAAAATTTTAATTTCGGAGCGGTTTTCTCTGGTAATATAAACATAAACGCACTTTTTCACGACTTTGACAGCTCGCGACTTAGTTTGCTCTTGCACTCCGACGTGTGCACTTCGTGATTCTCTTTTCTAAACTCTAAAGCTTATAAATTAACATTATCGATAATTTTATAATAATCTAAACGATTTTTATTGCACGCGGGGTAGAATAGAGTAATATTTAAACAATAGTTCATTTATTTAAATATTGAATAGTCTGAATCGCTCGCGGGACTAAAAATAATTTTAATATAAACTTCTATTACTTTTAAAATTTTATTTCGGATTAGTTGCCTATTATTTAAACAATAGTACATTTATTTAAACATTGAATATTCGAAATCCCGATTACTGAATCATTTCTCCTTTGTCTTTTGACCTGTACGCATCTAAAATGTCTCAGTGTGTCTTCACTGCATGTATCAACGAATCTCAAGGTAAATATATTTTTATATCTTTCATTTCTTCAATAATTTATACTGTTTCTTATTATAACCATGATATCATTAATTTTGTTTTTATTTTGTTTTTTCAGTACTTCATTGCAATCGCTCGGGGACCAACGATGTTATCTTGTATTGCTTTAATATGAATATAGCAAAGTAGAAGCAGTGTTTGTTCGTTCGCGTTTCGCGATTTAAAAAGCAAAAGTTTTTGCAACGTCTGCGTGCAATGCAGTCGTTAGAGTCAGTGTTTGTTCGCAACTTTATTAATTTTTTAACAGTCGCATAGGCTGTATTTATAAAGTCAGTAGAGTTTCGCGAATTAAATTCAGTGACCGTTCGTTAAAAAATAACTATCGCGATATAGAGTCAGTGCATCATTGAAGATATTCTTGATGAACTTTGATGTCGACCTACCTAGTTTTCAACCACATACGGATCGTCCCCTCTCAATTTCGACCTGAACGAGTGTTTTGGAGCCATCGCAGAACTTCTTAAGTAGTGAGTGAATTTTTAAGTCCCTCCAATCACTCAATCATGTCGAGGACGAAAGGTCCGAATCGGCACGGGTGATTGGTTGTAATTAATTAGTAGAAGAGCATTGAGTGACCACGAGTAAATTTCTTCGGAGATTTACTCGTGAATGGTTTCTTAGTTTTTCATTTATTTATTAGATTAGGATAGGGTCTTCTTGCTCAAACGCGTTTATAATTATTTGAGATTTTGAATATTTTAATACATTTTTAAATATTTTACTCGCGCGGAAATATGTAAAGAATCGATATTCATACGTTCTAATAAAGAACGAGTAAGAAGACACTCGCGATGGATAGTCTCTGGATTACAAACGAAACTATGGATGATTTTATTACAATAATTAAAATATTCGTTTGTAAGAAGGAACGTCCAAGGGTTTGCTTTATATTTTTAAATAATTATTAATTAAATATTTAATCGATTTAAATTGATACAAAAAGTCTCGATAGAGTCATTGGTTTTGAAAGAGAAAAATCGAGTAGAATGATTGCTAAAAAACAAAGAGACGTAGTCCGTAAGCCTAGATGATAAATTAATTATTTTTTAGCTCAGGATTTTCAGCAATTAATATACTATTATCTAATTTCTAATTTTTTTATAATTAATATCTAATTTCTCCCACTCTGCGAAAAAGTATCTTTCGAAAGGATAATAATAAGTTTTCAGATTCGTTATGGTTGTATTAGGGTTTTCTTTCATATCTTAGAATTTGGAATCAAATTTTGTCGTTACAGTTTTAGAGTGATAATCGATTAGGTTGAGGCACGAAGCAAAGAAGAGGCTATATGCCGAAGATAACATATGGCTCAAGAAGACAACTATTAGGCTATTGAGTTATTTTCGAAGGTTCACTAGGAACTTTCGAGAATGGCTCTTAGTTTTACCATGTTAATATTTTAATTTTACCATGTTGTCACTCAAAATGCTCTTATGGTGATGGGTGTAGGGGTGTAAATTTAAAAAACTGAGACGAAGTAACTTTCCGTAAATAATATTCCCACATTGCCACGCGTACGCGAATAGGATTATTTCATATTTTATGCCTTTTTAATATTAAACTGATTTTTAAAACTTGATTGAATTTATGATTCTAGTTTAATAAAATCAAATTTTACGTTAAAGTCGATTGATAAATTTAGCACATTTTTTCTTTTCTAAAGTTCAATTAAATTCATAATTTTATTATAATAAAATCGAGTTCTATATTAAAATCACATATCTATGAAATGTAAAAGTAATATAATATTTCTTTAGATCAGTATTCAGAATTTTTCATTCTTTTTTCATTAATATTTTTTTTTTCTTAGCTATTAAGTTTAATTAAATTAAATTCAGAATTTTATCGTTCGTATAATTAATATACATATATACATATTCTTTCGTTTTCCTTATTTCTTTTCAGCTAGCTCTAAGTTGTGGGAACGCGAACACGGGAAGGAATAATTAATAAATAGGATTATCTTAACATTTAAACAATGTACGATATACGTAAAGTATAATTAATTAATATTTAAACAATAAGATATTCTTAGTAACGTTATAAAAATCATATACATGTATTGTCATTTACTATCGATTAATAGATATAATAATATTTTTTTCAGAGAGAATAATATTTATTTATATTAATCGTTTATTTTTCTTAAGTTTAATCAAATTAAATTTAGCATTTTATCGTTCGTATAATTAATTTATATATATATTAATTCTTTTTTCTTTCCTTATTTCTTTTCAGCTAGGTCTGGGTCGTGGGATCGCGAACACGTGAGGGAATAATTAATTAATATTTAAACAATAGGATATTCTTAGCAACGTTATAGAGAACATGTACATATATTATTATATATTATCGATTAATAAATATAATATTTTTTTCAGAGAGAATAATATTTATTTATATCTGTGTTCAGAATATTTCATTTCTTTTTAATTAATCTTTTACTTTTCTTATGTTTAATCAAATTAAATTCAGCATTTTATCGTTCGTATAAATACTGTCATTTCTATTTTTTCTTATTTACCGTCATTAATTATCCTCTATATATATCTCGGCTGGAACTCATGGGTGTGTACCTCTGTGTGGGTTGCTGTCTCAGAATCTTATAGAGCTGCTTCTCTTTTCTTCTCTTTCTGCGGCTCTCTTTTTTATTTCATATTTCTCATTTTTATTTACTATTATTAATTATGATTTATAAGTCTCGGGTGGGACCCATGGGAGGGGCCAATGGGTGTGGGCCTCTGTGCGGGTTGCTCTCTCAGCATCTTATAGAGCTGCTTCTTTTTTCTTCTGTTTCTGGGGCACTCTTTCCTATTTCATATTTTTCATTCTTATTTACTATTATTAATTATGATTTATTAGTCTCGGGTGGGACTCATGGGATGGGGACATGGGTGTGGGCCTCTGTGCGGGATGTTGTCTCAGCATCGTGTAGAGCAACTTCTATTTTCTTATCTTTCTGCAGCTAACTTTTCTATCTAATATTTCTCTTCTTTAATTATGTTTTTAATTATGTTTTTAATTATGTTTTTAATTATGTTTTTAATTATGTTATTAATATGTCATTTCTTTTTATTATGTCTTCTTAGAATTTAATTATGTTATTTCCTTTTAATTATGTTTTTATGTTTTTAGGTTTGTTATTAATATATTTTTATTAATTTTAATTTTTAAGCATTAGGTAGGACCCATGAAATGAAGAGGACTGTTCTTTCAGCATTATTATGTTTTATTTTATATATTCTTTTCTTTTTCTTATTTTTCTTTTAACTTCTTTTTTTCCAGGATAGAGATTCACCTGCGGTCGGATGCGTCATCCTAGCATGACATGGATTCATCATCGATTTTTACGCGCGAATACGGGCAGGATAGGAGAACACTCGCACGCTTGTCGGCAAGCACAGGCGTGGGTGTTTGCGGGCGCGACTAAATTTCGTTTGATTGTTCGAATCGAAAACGCGAATTTAGAGTAGAGTCACCGTTTTTCTAACACTCACGTGAATGAACGCGGGCGCGACTTAAAAGTCCTACCGGGGACTTCGTTTAAATTTGCTCGAATATTCGATTAGATTACCTCGCGAACGCGTTTTTTTTAGAGTAGAGTCACCGTTTTCCGAACACTTGCGTGGGTGTCCGGGCGCGATTAAAAGTCTTATCATGGACTTCGTTTTAGTGTTGAAATTCGGGGTGCGCGAACGGTTTACCTTGTAGTGCTGTACATAGCTAGCTGATGTTATGATAATCCTCATATTTGGTAGCGGGGCGGAAATCCCGACAAATATCATGGAAAGTCTAAATATCGGTTAGCATATGTCACTTTGGATTTCAACTTAGAGTCACCGTTATTATCTAACACTCACGTGAGTGTTCGCGTGCGCGATTAAAAGTCCTACCGGGGACTTCGTTTTGTTTCCTCGAATATTCGATTAGTTTATTTAGAGTAGAGTCACCGTTTTTCGAACAATTGCGTGGGTGTCCGGGCGCGATTAAAAGTCCTATCATGGACTTCGTTGTAATGTTGAAATTCGGGGTGCGCTTCGGATTTCAACTTAGAGTCACCGTTTTTCTAACACTCACGTGAATGTTCGCTTGCGCGATTCAAAGTCCTACCGGGGACTTTGTTTTATTTCTTCGACATTTCGATTAGATTACTTCGCGAATTTGGATAGGACAGTAGAATCTACGTAATTATAACACACGTGAGTGTCGCGAACGCGATTAATGCGCTTTGATTGTTCGAAATTCGGAAGCACGAATTTAGATGTGCTTAATAATCCGTTATGCCCGAGGCGAGGGTGTTGAACGGTAAAGCTCTCTGTAAGTGGGGTCCCTGTAGCTGAGGCTAGATACCTCCTGTTAGCTAAGTCGCCCTAAATATCCGAAGCGGAAGGCATAAGGGATCGGTATCGCGGAACGCGGATTTTAGAGTAAAGTAGAGTCACCGTTAGCTCGTGGGTCTCCAGATGCAGCAACCTCCACGTGGTGAGACCTGGGTCGTTAATACTTGCAAAGTTTAATTATAAATCTTATAATGCAAGTATTATCGAGCGAATGGCTGTATATTGTATTACTTTTCCATAATTTTTTTAATCTAATTCCAACTAAACATTAACATATTTCCATCTTATATAGCTAATAATACTTCGAAAGAAGAAATATCACAGAATTTATAGTACAATAATTTCTTAGACGAACTAAAAGGAAATTTTTCTATCACACTTTTTTGTCCGCTGTTATTTCTATTTATTCTTATTTACTCTCACTAATTATCCTTTATATATCTCGGGTGGGACCCATGGGAGGGGCCTGTGGGCGAGGGCTTCTGTGCGGGTTGCTGTCACAGCATCATATAAAACTGTTTCTCTTGTCTTATCTTTTTTGGGGTCTCTATTCTTCTCTTTCTGGGGCTATCTTTTCTTACTCCGGCTCTCGTTTCTATCTCATATTTTTCCTTTTGAATTATGTTTTCAATTATGTTATCATTATGTTATTTCCTTTTAATTATGTATTCTTAATATTTATTTATGTTGTTTCTTTCTAATTATGTATTTAATTGTGTGTCTAATTATGTGTTTAATTATGTGTTTATGTTTCTAATTATGTTTTAATTATGTTCTTAATTATGTTTTTAATATATTCTTATTAATTATGATTTATAGGTCTTAGGTAGGATCCATGGAATGGTGCTGAGCTGCACTTTTATTGTTTCTTTATCTAGCTTTCTTATTTATTTATATATGTTCATTTTCTATATTATTTACTTATTATTATATTTATTTTCTATTTATAATCTATGTGTATATTATGTTTTATTTTATATATTTTTTTGCTTTCTCTTATTTTTCCTTAGCTTCTTTTTTTCAGGATAGATCATCGAGGGATAGGTTCATCTGCGCCCGGATCATACATCGTATGGCAGGATTCATCATCGATTTCTACGCGAGAATACGGGAAGGATAGGAAGAACACTGGCGCGCGTGTCGGCGGGCACAGGCGTTGGTGTTCTCGGGCGCGAGTAAACTTCGTTTGATTGTTCGAATCGAAAACGCGAATTGTAGAGTAGAGTCATCGTTCTTCTAACACTCGCGTGGGTGTTCGGGCGCGATTAAAGGTCCTACCGTGGACTTCGTTTTGATTTCTTTAAAATCTCGATGGGGGTACTTCGCGAATTTCGGCTTAACAGTAGAATCTACGTAATTATAACACACACGTGAGTGTCGCGACGCGATTAGTATTTCTAAGGAGTGCGCTTTGTTTGTTCGAAATTCGGAAAGCACGAATTCGGATGTGCTTAATAACCCGTTATGTCTGAAGCGGATGGTGCTAATGGTGGAGCTATCTGTAAGAGGTGTGTAGTAGCTAAGCTACACATACCCTGTTAGTTAAGAAGCCAATGCATTGAAGCGGAAAGGTATGGCGGATCGGTATCGCGGAACGCGGATTTTAGAGTAGAGTCACCGTTAGCCCGTGGGTCTCCAATTGCAGCAACCTCCACGTGGTGGGACCTGGGTCGTTAATACTTGCAAAGTTTAATTGTAAATTTTTAAATGCAAGTATTACCGAGCGAATGGCTGCATATTGTATTACTTACCAGTATCTTTTCAAACTAATTCCAACTAAACATTAACATATTTTCATTTCGTATAGCTAATAATACTTCAAAAGAAGAAATTTAACAGAAATATATTGAACAATAATTTTTTAGACAAACTAAAAGGATATTTTTCTATCACACTTTTTTGTCCGCTGTTATTTCTATTTATTCTTATTTACTTTCATTAATTATCCTTTGTGTATTTCGGGTGGGACCCATGGGAGGGGCCTGTGGGCGAGGGCTTCTGTGCGGGTTGCTGTCACAGCATCATATAAAACTGTTTCTCTTGTCTTATCTTTTTTGGGGTCTATATTCTTTTCTTTCTGGAGCTATCTTTTCTTTCTCCGGCTCTCCTTTCTGTCTCATATTCTTTTTTTTGAATTATGTTTTCAATTATGTTATTATTATGTTATTTCCTTTTAATTATGTATTCTTAATATTTATTTATGTTGTTTCTTTCTAATTATGTATTTAATTGTTTGTTTAATTATGTGTTTAATTATGTGTTTATATTTTTAATTATGTTTTTAATCTATTTTTATTAATTATAATTTCCAAGCTTTATGTAGGTCCGATGGAATGGTGCATGCTGCTTCTCTTTTCTTTTTCTAGGTCTCTTATCTAATTATATATATTTATTTTCTATTTGTATTTTATATATGTATATATATATTATTTTGTTTCATATATTTTTTTGTTTTATTATTTCCTCTTTATCTTTTTCTTTTACAGTATAGGTCATCGAGGGATAGGTTCATCAGCGACCTGATGATTCGTCACATGGCGGGTTTCATCATCGATTTCTATGCGCGAATACGGGAAGGATAGGAAGAACACTGGCGCGCGTGTCGGCGGGCACAGGCGTTGGTGTTCTCGGGCGCGATTATATATCGTTTGATTGTTCGTATCGAAATCGCGAATTCTAGAGTAGAGTCATCGTTCTTCTAACACTCGCGTGGGTGTTCGGGCGCGATTAAAGGTCCTACCGTGGACTTCGTTTTGATTTCTTTAAAATCTCGATGGGTGTACTTCGCGAATTTCGGCTTAACAGTAGAATCTACGTAATTATAACACACACGTGAGTGTCCCGACGCGATTAGTATTTCTAAGGAGTGCGCTTTGTTTGTTCGAAATTCGGAAAGCACGAATCCGGATGTGCTTAATAACCCGTTATGTCTGAAGCGGACGGTGCTAATGGTGGAGCTATCTGTAAGAGGTGTGTAGTAGCTAAAGCTACACATACCCTGTTAGCTAAGAAGCCAATGCATTGAAGCGGAAAGGTATGGCGGATCGGTATCGCGGAACGCGGATTTTAGAGTAGAGTCACTGTTAGCCCGTGGGTCTCCAATTGCAGCAACCTTCACGTGGTGGGACCTGGGTCGTTAATACTTGCAAAGTCTAATTGTAAATCATATAACGCAAGTATTATCGGGCGAATGGCTGCATGTCTTTATCCGACTTAAACATTTTTTCATTTCATATCTTACTAAACGTTAATATACTTTTATTTTACTCAGCTATTTATGTTAGAATACATAAAGATAAGAGTAGATGTTAAAGAATTTTTAAATAATTTCTTAGAAAAATATATTGAAAAGTTTTTAATTGTCTTAATAATTTAATTAAACAATATGACATTTCGTAAAGCGTTTCATAGCTCTTAAAACGCGTTAGATAAAATTGCTGTCTTTCGCTCTTTCTTGTTCGGAACTTCTAAGAAGAAGGAACACTGGAAGTACGATACGAGATACTACAAACATTTCGACGTTTACACCTCGGAGTACGAAAGGAGACTGACGTGGTATCTCGTTTCGTCCTTCGAATGGTCCTTTCTTGTTGTCATTATCGATCGACGAAGGTTCACTGAAAACTATTTTATCTAACGCATCTTACGTGCTATGAAACGCTTTACGAAATGTAAAATTATTTAATTATTGTCTCATCTTACTACGAGTATATGTACATTGTTTAAATAATTATAAAATGTCTGTGTCTATATGATGAGTGAATGTACCTGTACGGAGAGATATCATTTCGACGTTTACACCACGGAGAACGAAAGGTGACTGACGTAGTATCTCGTATCGTCCTTCGAATGATCCTTTCTTGTTGTCATTATCGATCGACGAAGGTTCACTGAAAACTATTTAATCTAACGCATCTTACGTGCTATGAAAAGCTTTACGAAATGTAAAATTATTTAATTAATGTCTCATCGTACTACGAGTGTATGTACATTGTTTAAATAATTATAAAATGACTGTGTCTATATGACGAGTGAATGTATCGGTAAGGAAAGATATCATTTCGACGTTTACACCTCGGAGTACGAAAGGAGACTGACGTGGTATCCCGTATTGTCCTTCCAATGGTCCTTCCTTGTTGTCATTATCGATCGACGAAGATTGACTGAAAACTATTTAATCTAACGCATCTTACGTGCTATGAAACGCTTTACGAAATGTAATATTTATTTTTTCTCTATTATAATATTATAATAATATTATTATAATAATATAATAATATTATTAGAATCATCGTTATATTAAGAAAGCATTGAAAATATTTTAAATGATTGGTGTAAAAATTTTTATATGTAATGTTCAGAGAAACAGAATATTGCTTATTTAATAAAAGTAAGAAATAAACAGTTCATACGCATCATCTAGCGTGGATGTTGACGCAGTAGTCCCCGAAGCCCTAGTTGTTCGCAATTTCTCTCCACCATAGCATTAAACATGATAATACATTAAATTATGTCAACACATTCATTAATACAAACATTTACACTACGTACATTTGTTCGCCACTTTTTCTCAAGATATATTCTATTTTTATCTGCTGTAGTTATGTTATAACATTGTAGTGCTTATTCTTATTACTAATATCAAAATAATTATTACTGTGTAAACATTATTACCAATATCCCTATTCTTACTATTATTATACGTATTATTATGATTATAGTTAACAAAAAAAAATTATTAATACTGTTTCCATAATTAAGAAGAAACTTATGAATGCTACTATTATTATTGTATTGTATTGTACGAGTTGCGTCTGTTTCTCTCCCAGAAACGTATTAGTTGTTTCTTAGTTTCCACTTACATATTTCTTAATTACTTCTTAATTACTCTTATTTATTTCTGGTTACGTCCGTAGTAGTTTCACGTTTACTCCGGAATTGTGACTGGTTACGTCCGTAGTTTTTTTTTCCTGGTTCCTTCCGGAATTGTGCCTGGTTACGTCCGTAGATTTTTATTTATTTTTTCATTTTTTTTCCCTGGTTCCTTCCGGAGTTGTGACTGGCTACGTGCGTAGTTTTTTTTCTTTTAATTTCCTAGTTCTTTCCGGATTTGTGTTCGGTTACGTTCGTAGTTCTTTTCATGTTTTTTCCTGGTTCCTTCCGGAGTTGTGACTGGCTACGTCCGTAGTTTTTTTTATTTTTTGCTTCTTTTTTTTTACTGTTCCCTTCTGGAGTTGTGACTGGCTACGTCCGTAGTTTTTTTTCCATTTTTTTTTCGTGGTTTCTGCTGGAGTTGTGCCTGGTTACGTCCATAGTTTTTTTATTTATTTAAATTTTTCCTGGTTCCTTCCGTAGTTGTGACTGGCTACGTCCATAGTATTTTTATTTATTTATTTTTTCCTGGTTCTTTCCGGAGTTGTGACTGGCTAAGTCTATAGTTTTTTTTCCCGGTTGCTTCCAGAGTTGTGCTCGGTTAAGTCCGTAGTTTTTTTATTTTTTTCTTCTTTTATTTTAATGTTCCCTTCCGGAGTTGTGACTGGCTACGTCCGTAGTTTTTTGTTCTTTTTTTTCCTGGTTCTTTCCGGATTTGTGTTTGGTTACGTTCATGGTTTTTTTTTTCTTTTTTTCCTTGATCATTCCGCAGTTTTGACTGGTTACGTGCGTAGTTATCATTTTCTTTTTTTTCTGGTTCCTTCCGGAGTTGTGCCTGGTTACGTTCAAAGTTCTTTTTATTTATTTTTCCTTTTTTTTCCTGGTTCCTTCGGGAGCTGTGACTTGCTACGTCCGTAGTTTTTTTTTTCCATTTTTTTTTCGTGGTTTCTGCTGGAGTTGTGCCTGGTTACGTTCATAGTTTTTTTATTTATTTATTTTTTTCCTGGTTCCTTCCGGAGTTGTGACTGGCTACGTCCGCAGATTTTTTGTTTTTTTTTCCTGGTTCCTTTCGGAGTTGTGCCTGGTTACGTCCAAAGTTTTTTTATTCATTTATTTTTTTCCTGGTTCTTTACGGAGTTGTGACTGGCTACGTCCGCAGATTTTTTATTTATTTTTTTTTCCTGGTTCCTTTCGGAGTTGTGCCTGGTTACGTCCATAGTTTTTTTATTTATTTATTTTTTTCCTGGTTCCTTCCGGAGTTGTGACTGCCTACGTTCGTAGTATTTTTCCCTTTTTTTCTCCTGGTTCCTTCCGGAGTTGTGACTGGCTACATCCGTATTTTTTTTTTCCTGGTTGCTTACAGAGTTCTGCCTGGTTACGTTCATAGTTTTTCTTATTTATTTTTCCTTTTTCTTCCTGGTTCCTTCCGGAGCTGTGACTGGCTACGTTCGTAGTTTTTTTTTCCATTTTTTTTTCGTGGTTTCTGCTGGAGATGTGCCTGGTTACGTCCATAGTTTTTTTATTTATTTATTTTTTTCCTGGTTCTTTCCGGAGTTGTGACTGGCTACGTCCGCAGATTTTTTATTTATTTTTTTTCCTGGTTCCTTTCGGAGTTGTGCCTGGTTACGTCCATAGTTTTTTTATTTATTTATTTTTTTCCTGGTTCCTTCCGGAGTTGTGACTGCCTACGTCCGTAGTATTTTTTCCTTTTTTTCTCCTGGTTCCTTCCGGAGTTGTGACTGGCTACATCCGTAGTTTTTTTTTCCTGGTTGCTTACAGAGTTCTGCCTGGTTACGTTCATAGTTTTTCTTATTTATTTTTCCTTTTTCTTCCTGGTTCCTTCCGGAGCTGTGACTGGCTACGTCCGTAGTTTTTTTTTTCCATTTTTTTTTTCGTGGTTTCTTCTGGAGTTGTGCCTGGTTTCGTTCATAGTTTTTTTATTTATTTATTTTTTTCCTGGTTCCTTCCGGAGTTGTGACTGACTACGTCCGCAGTTTTTTTATTTATTTTTTTTTTCTGGTTCCTTTCGGAGTTGTGCCTGGTTACGTCCATAGTTTTTTTGTTTTTTTATTTTTTTCCTGGTTCCTTCCGGAGTTGTGACTGGCTAAGTGCGTAGTTTTTTTATTTACTTTTTCTTTTTTTTTTTCCTGGTTCCTTCCGGAGTTGTGACTGCCTACGTTCGTAGTTTTTTTCCTTTTTTTCTCCTGGTTCCTTCCGGAGTTGTGATTGGCTACATCCGTAGTTTTTTTTTCCTGGTTGCTTCCAGAGTTGTGCCTGGTTACGTCCGTAGTTTTTTTATTTTTTTCTTCTTTATTTTTACTGTTCCCTTCCGGAGTTGTGACTGTCTACGTCCGTAGTTTTTTGTTCTTTATTTATCCTGGTTCTTTCCGGATTTGTGTTTGTTTCCGTTCGTGGTTTTTTTTTCTTTTTCTTTCCTGGTTCCTTCCGCAGTATTGACTGACTACCTGTGTAGTTTTCATTTTCTTTTTTTTCTGGTTCCTTCCGGAGTTCTGCCTGGTTACGTTCATAGTTTTTCTTATTTATTTTTCCTTTTTCTTCCTGGTTCTTTCCGGAGCTGTGACTGGCTACGTCCGTAGTTTTTTTTTTCCATTTTTTTTTCGTGGTTTCTGCTGGAGTCGTGTCTGGGTACGTTCATAGTTTTTTTATATATTTATTTTCTTCCTGGTTCCTTCCAGAGTTGTGACTGGCTAAGTCCGTAGTTTTTTTATTTACTTTTTCTTTTTTTTTCCTGGTTCCTTCCAGAGTTGTGACTGCCTACGTTCGTAGTTTTTTTCCTTTTTTTCTCCTGGTTCCTTCCGCAGTTGTGACTGGCTACATCCGTAGTTTCTTTTTCCTGGTTGCTTCCAGAGTTGTGCCTGGTTACGTCCGTAGTTTTTTTTTATTTTTTTCTTCTTTTTTTTTACTGTTCCCTTCCGGAGTTGTGACTGGCTACGTCCGTAGTTTTTTGTTCTTTATTTTTCCTGGTTCTTTTCGGATTTGTGTTAGGTTCCGTTCGTGGTTTTCTTTTTCTTTTTCTTTCCTGGTTCCTTCCGCAGTTTTGACTGGCTACGTGCGTAGTTTTCATTTTCTTTTTTTTCTGGTTCCTTCCGGAGTTGTGCCTGGTTACGTTCATAGTTTTTTTTATTTATTTTTCCCTTTCTTTCCTGGTTCCTTCCGGAGCTCTGACTGGCTACCTCCGTATTTTTTTTTCCATTTTTTTTTCGTGGTTTCTGCTGGAGTTGTGCCTGGTTACGTCCGTAGTTTTTTTATTTTTTTCTTTTTCTTTTTACTGGTCCCTTCCGGAGTTGTGACTGGCTACGTCCGTAGTTTTTTGTTTTTTTTTTCTGGTTCTTTCTGGATTTGTGTTTGGTTACGTTCGTGGTTATTTTTCCTTTTTTTTCCTGGTTCCTTCCGCAGTTTTGATTGGCTACGTGCGTAGTTTTCATATTCTTTTTTTTCTGGTTACTTCCGGAGTTCTGTCTGGTTACGTTCATAGTTTTTCTTATTTATTTTTCCTCGTCCTTCCGGAGCTGTGACTGGCTACGTCCGTAGTTTTTTTCCATTTTTTCTTTCGTGGTTTCTGCTGGAGTTGTGTCTGGTTATGTCCATAGTTTTTTTATTTATTTATTTTTTTCCTGGTTCCTTCCGGAGTTGTGAATGGCTACGTCCGCAGATTATTTTTTTTTTTTCCTGGTTCCTTTCGGTGTTGTGCCTGGTTACGTCCATAGTTTTTTTATTTATTTATTTTTTTCCTGGTTCCTTCCGGAGTTGTAAATGGCTACGTCCGCAGATTCTTTATTTATTTTTTTTTCCTGGTTCCTTTCGGTGTTGTGCCTGGTTACGTCCATAGTTTTTTTATTTATTTATTTTTTTCTTGGTTCCTTCCGGAGTTGTGACTGGCTAAGTCCGTAGTTTTTTTATTTACTTTTTCTTTTTTTCTTCCTGGTTCCTTCTGGAGTTTTGACTGCCTACGATCGTAGAGTTTTTTTTCCTCTTATTTTCCTGGTTCCTTCCGGAGTTGTGACTGGCTACGTGCGTAGTTTCCATTTTATTATTTTTCTGGTTCCTTCCGGAGTTGTGCCTGGCTACGTTCATAGTTTTTTTATTTATTTTTCCCTTTCTTTCCTGGTTCCTTCCGGAGCTGTGACTGGCTACGTCCGTAATTTTTATTTCCATTTTTCTTTCGTTGATTCTGCTGGAGTTGTGCCTGGTTAAGTCCATAGTTTATTTATATATTTATTTTTTTCCTGGTTCCTTCCAGAGTTGTGACTGGCTATGTCCGTAATTTTTTAATTTAATTTTTCTTCTTCTTTCCTGGTTCCTTCCGGAGTTTGGCTGCCTACGTTCGTAGTTTTTTTCCTTTTTTTTTCCTGGTTCCTTCCGGAGTTGTGACTGGCTACGTCCGTAGTTTTTTTATTTTCTTCTTTTTTTTTTCACTGGTCCCTTCCGGAGTTGTGACTGGCTATGTCCGTAGTTTTTTGTTCTTTTTTTTTCCTGGTTCTTTCCGGATTTGTGTTTGGTTACGTTCGTGTTTTTTATTCTTTTTTTTTCCTGGTTCCTTCCAGAGCTGTGACTGGATACGTCCGTAGTTTATTTATTTATTTATTTTTTTCCTGGTTCCTTCCGGAGTTGTGACTGGCTACGTCCGTAGTTTATTTTCCTGGTTGCTTCCAGAGTTGCGCCTGGTTACGTCCGTAGTTTTTTTATTTTTTATTCCTTTTTTTTACTGTCCCCTTCCGGAGTAGTGACTGGCTTCGTCCGTAGTTTTATGTTCTTTTTTTTTCCTGGTTCTTTCCGGATTTGTGACTGGTTACGTTCCTGGTTCTTTTTTTTTTTCCTGGTTCCTTCCGCAGTTTTGACTGGCTACGTGCGTAGTTTTCATTTTCCTTTTTTTCTGGTTCCTTCCGGAGTTGTGCCTGGTTACGTTCATAGTTTTTTTTTATTAATTTTTCCTTTTTTTTCCTGGTTCCTTCCGGAGCTGTGACTGCCTACGTTCGTAGTTTTTTTCCTTTTTTTTCCTGGTTCTTTCCAGAATTGTGATTGGTTACGTTCCTGGTTTTCTTTTCTTTTTCTTTCCTGGTTCCTTCCGCAGTTGTGACTGGCTACGACCGTAGGTTTTTTATTTATTTTTTCTTTTTTTTTCCTGGTTCCTTCCAGAGTTTTGACTTTCTACGTGCGTAGTTTTCACTTTCTTTTTTTTCTTGTTTCTTCCGGATTTGTGAATGGTTACGTTCATTGTTTTTTTTATTTATTTTTCCTTTTTTTTCCTGGTTCCTTCCGGTTCTGTGACTGGATACGCCCGTACTTTTCTTTTGCATTTTTTTTTCGTGGTTTAAGCTGGAGTTGTGCCTGGTTACGTCCATAGTTTTTTTATTTATTTATTTTTTTCCTGGTTCCTTCCGTAGTTGTGACTGGCTACGTACATAGTTTTTTATTTATTAATTTTTTTCCTGGTTCCTTCCGGAGTTGTGACAGGCTAAGTCCGTAGTTCTTTATTTATTTTTCCTTTTTTTTTCCTGGTTCCTTCCGGAGTTGTGACTGCTTACGTTCGTAGTTTTTTTTCCTTTTTTTTCCTGGTCCCTTCCGGAGTTGTGACTGGCTACGTCCGTAGTTTCTTTTTCCTTGTTGCATCCAGAGTTGTGCCTGGTTACGTCCGTAGTTTTTTTATTTCTTTCTTCTTTTTTTTTACTGTTCCCTTCCGGAGTTGTGACTGGCTACGTCCGTTGTTTTTTGTTCTTTCTTTTTCCTGGTTCTTTCCGTATTTGTGTTTGGTTACGATCGTGGTTTTTTTTTCTTTTCTTTTCTTGGTTTCTTCCGCAGTTTTGACTGGCTACGTGCGTAGTTTTCACTACAATTTTTTTCTGGTTCCTTCCGGAGTTGTGCCTGGTTATGTTCATAGTTTTTTTTATTTATTTTTCCTTTTTTTTCCTGGTTCCTTCCGGAGCTGTGACTGGCTACGTCCGTAGTTTTTTTTTCAATTTTTTTCTTGGTTTCTGCTGGAGTTGTGTCAGGTTACGTTCATAGTTTTTTTATTTATTTATTTTTTTCCTGGTTCCTTCCGTAGTTGTGGCTGGCTACGTCCGTAGTTTTCTTTTCCTGGTTGCTTCCAGAGATGTGCCTGGTTACGTCCGTAGTTTTTTTATTTTCTTCTTCTTTTTTATTACTGTTCCCTTCCGGAGTTGTGACTGGATACGTCTGTAGTTTTATGTTCTTTTTTTTTCCTGGTTCTTTCCGGATTTGTGACTGGTTACGTTCATGGTTTTTTTTCCTTTTTTTATCCTGGTTCCTTCCCCAGTTTTGACTGGCTACGTGCGTAGTTTTCACTTTCTTTTTTTTCTGCTTCCTTCCGGAGTTGTGCCTTGTTACGTTCATAGTATTTTTTTATTTATTTTTCCTTTTTTTTCCTGGTTCCTTCCGGAGCTGTGACTGGTTACGTCAGTAGTTCTTTTTATTTTTTTCTTCTTTCTTTTTACTGTTCCCTTCCGGAGTTGTGACTGGCTACTCCCGTAGTTTTTTTTCCTTTTTTTTCCTGGTTCCTTTCGGAGTTGTGCCTGCTTACGTCAATAGTTTTTGTATTTATTTATTTTTTTCCTGGATCCTTCCGCAGTTGTGACTCCCTACGTTCGTAGTTTCTTTTTGCTGTTGTTTTTCCTGGTTCCTTCCGCAGTTTTGACTGGATACGTGCGTAGTTTTAATATTCTTTTTTTTCTTGTTTCTTCCGAAGTTGTGAATGGTTACGTTCATAGTTTTTTTTATTTATTTTTCCTTTTTTTTCCTGGTTCCTTCCGGTTCTGTGACTGGATACGCCCGTACTTTTCTTTTCCATTTTTTTTTCGTGGTTTCAGCTGGAGTTGTGCCTTGTTACGTCCATAGTTTTTTTATTTATTTTTTTTTTTTCTGGTTCCTTCCGTAGTTGTGACTGGCTACGTCCATAGTTTTTTATTTATTAATTTTTTTCCTGGTTCCATCCGGAGTTGTGACTGGCTAAGTCCGTAGATTTTTATTTATTTTTCCTTTTTTTTTCCTGGTTCCTTCCGGAGTCCTGACTGCCTACGTTCGTAGTTTTTTTTCCTTTTTTTTCCTGGTCCCTTCCGGAGTTGTGACTGGCTACGTCCGTAGTTTCTTTTTCCTGGTTGCTTCCAGAGTTGTGCCTGGTTACGTCCGTAGTTTTTTTATTTCTTTCTTATTTTTTTTTACTGTGCCCTTCCGGAGTTGTGACTGGCTACGTCCGTTGTTTTTTGTTCTTTCTTTTTCCTGGTTCTTTCCATATTTGTGTTTGGTTACGATCGTGGTTTTTTTTTCTTTTCTTTTCTTGTTTCTTCCGCAGTTTTGACTGGCTACGTGCGTAGTTTTCACTACATTTTTTTTCTGGTTCCTTCCGGGGTTGTGCCTGGTTACGTTCATAGTTTTTTTTATTTATTTTTCCTTTTTTTTCCTGGTTCCTTCCGGAGCTGTGACTGGCTACGTCCGTAGTTTTTTTTTCAATTTTTTTCTTGGTTTCTGCTGGAGTTGTGTCAGGTTACGTTCATAGTTTTTTTATTTATTTATTTTTTTCCTGGTTCCTTCCGTAGTTGTGACTGGCTACGTCCGTAGTTTTCTTTTCCTGGTTGCTTCCAGAGATGTGCCTGGTTACGTCCGTAGTTTTTTTATTTTCTTCTTCTTTTTTATTACTGTTCCCTTCCGGAGTTGTGACTGGATACGTCTGTAGTTTTATGTTCTTTTTTTTTCCTGGTTCTTTCCGGATTTGTGACTGGTTACGTTCATGGTTTTTTTTCCTTTTTTTATCCTGGTTCCTTCCCCAGTTTTGACTGGCTACGTGCGTAGTTTTCACTTTCTTTTTTTTCTGCTTCCTTCCGGAGTTGTGCCTTGTTACGTTCATAGTATTTTTTTATTTATTTTTCCTTTTTTTTCCTGGTTCCTTCCGGAGCTGTGACTGGATACGTCAGTAGTTCTTTTTATTTTTTTCTTCTTTCTTTTTACTGTTCCCTTCCGGAGTTGTGACTGGCTACTCCCGTAGTTTTTTTTCCTTTTTTTTCCTGGTTCCTTTCGGAGTTGTGCCTGCTTACGTCAATAGTTTTTGTATTTATTTATTTTTTTCCTGGATCCTTCCGCAGTTGTGACTCCCTACGTTCGTAGTTTCTTTTTGCTGTTGTTTTTCCTGGTTCCTTCCGCAGTTTTGACTGGATACGTGCGTAGTTTTAATATTCTTTTTTTTCTTGTTTCTTCCGAAGTTGTGAATGGTTACGTTCATAGTTTTTTTTATTTATTTTTCCTTTTTTTTCCTGGTTCCTTCCGGTTCTGTGACTGGATACGCCCGTACTTTTCTTTTCCATTTTTTTTTCGTGGTTTCAGCTGGAGTTGTGCCTGGTTACGTCCATAGTTTTTTTATTTATTTATTTTTTTTCTGGTTCCTTCCGTAGTTGTGACTGGCTACGTCCATAGTTTTTTATTTATTAATTTTTTTCCTGGTTCCATCCGGAGTTGTGACTGGCTAAGTCCGTAGATTTTTATTTATTTTTCCTTTTTTTTTCCTAGTTCCTTCCGGAGTCCTGACTGCCTACGTTCGTAGTTTTTTTTCCTTTTTTTTCCTGGTCCCTTCCGGAGTTGTGACTGGCTACGTCCGTAGTTTCTTTTTCCTGGTTGCTTCCAGAGTTGTGCCTGGTTACGTCCGTAGTTTTTTTATTTCTTTCTTCTTTTTTTTTACTGTGCCCTTCCGGAGTTGTGACTGGCTACGTCCGTTGTTTTTTGTTCTTTCTTTTTCCTGGTTCTTTCCATATTTGTGTTTGGTTACGATCGTGGTTTTTTTTTCTTTTCTTTTCTTGTTTCTTCCGCAGTTTTGACTGGCTACGTGCGTAGTTTTCACTACATTTTTTTTCTGGTTCCTTCCGGGGTTGTGCCTGGTTACGTTCATAGTTTTTTTTATTTATTTTTCCTTTTTTTTCCTGGGTCCTTCCGGAGCAGTGACTGCCTACGTTCGTAGTTTTTTTCTTTTTTTTTCCTGGTTCTTTCCGGATCTGTGATTGGTTACGTTCCTGGTTTTCTTTTCTTTTTCTTTCCTGGTTCCTTCCGCAGTTGTGACTGGCTACGTGCATAGTTTTCACTTTCTTTTTTTTCTTGTTTCTTCCGGAGTTGTGAATGGTTACGTTCATAGTTTTTTTTATTTATTTTTCCTTTTTTTTTCCTGGATCCTTCCGGAGTTGTGACTGCCTACGTTCGTAGTTTTTTTTCCTTTTTTTTCCTGGTCCCTTCCGGAGTTGTGACTGACTACGTCCGTAGTTTCTTTTTCGTGGTTGCTTCCAGAGTTGTGGCTGGTTACGTCCGTAGTTTTTTTATTTCTTTCTTCTTTTTTTTTACTGTTCCCTTCCGGAGTTGTGACTGGCTACGTCCGTTGTTTTTTGTTCTTTCTTTTTCCTGGTTCTTTCCGTATTTGTATTTGGTTACGATCGTGGTTTTTTTTTCTTTTCTTTTCTTGTTTCTTCCGCAGTTTTGACTGGCTACGTGCGTAGTTTTCACTACATTTTTTTCTGGTTCCTTCCGGAGTTGTGTCTGGTTACGTTCATAGTTTTTTTATTTATTTATTTTTTTCCTGGTTCCTTCCGTAGTTGTGACTGGCTACGTCCATAGTTTTTTATTTATTAATTTTTTTCCTGTTTCCTTCCGGAGTTGTGACTGGCTAAGTCCGTAGTTTTTTATTTATTTTTCCTTTTTTTTTCCTGGTTCCTTCCGGAGTTGTGACTGCCTACGTTCGTAGTTTTTTTCCTTTTTTTTCCTGGTCCCTTCCGGAGTTGTAACTGACTACGTCCGTAGTTTCTTTTTCGTGGTTGTTTACAGAGTTGTGCCTGGTTACGTCCGTAGTTTTTTTATTTTCTTCTTCTTTTTTTTTACTGTTCCCTTCCGGAGTTGTGACTGGCTACGTCAGTAGTTTTATGTTATTTTTTTTTCCTGGATCTTTCCGGATTTGTGACTGGTTACGTTCCTGGTTTTTTTTTCTTTTTTTTTCCTGGTTCCTTCCGCAGTTTTGACTGGCTACGTGCGTAGTTTTCATTTTCCTTTTTTTCTGGTTCCTTCCGGAGTTGTGCCTGGTTACGTTCATAGTTTTTTTTATTTATTTTTTCTTTTTTTTCCTGGTTCCTTCCGGAGCAGTGACTGCCTACGTTCGTAGTTTTTTTCTTTTTTTTTCCTGGTTCTTTCCGGATTTGTGATTGGTTACGTTCCTGGTTTTCTTTTCTTTTTCTTTCCTGGTTCCTTCCGCAGTTGTGACTGGCTACGACCGTAGGTTTTTTATTTATTTTTTCTTTTTTTTTTCCTGGTTCCTTCCAGAGTTTTGACTGGCTACGTGCATAGTTTTCACTTCCTTTTTTTTCTTGTTTCTTCCGGAGTTGTGAATGGTTACGTTCATAGTTTTTTTTATTTATTTTTCCTTTTTTTTCCTGGTTCCTTCCGGTTCTGTGACTGGATACGCCCGTACTTTTCTTTTCCATTTTTTTTCGTGGTTTCAGCTGGAGTTGTGCCTGGTTACGTCCATAGTTTTTTTATTTATTTTTTATTTTCCTGGTTCCTTCCGTAGTTGTGACTGGCTACGTCCATAGTTTTTTTTATTTATTTTTCCTTTCTTCTCCTGGTTTCTTGCTGAGTTTTGACTGGTTACGTCCGTAGTTTTTTCTGGTTCCTTCAGTAGTGACTGGTTACGTCCGTAGTTTCTTCTGGTTCCTTCAGGAGTAGTGACTGGTTAAGTTCATAGTTTTTTCTGGTTCCTTCCGGAGTTGTAATTGGTTACGACCGTAGTATTCTCTGGTTTCTTCCGGAGTTGTCACTGGTTACGTCCGTAGTTTTTTCTGGTTCCTTCCGCAGTTGTCACTGGTTACGTCCGTTGTTTTTTCTGGTTCCTTCCGCAGTTGTCACTGGTTACGTCCGTAGTTTTTTCTGGTTCCTTCCGCAGTTGTCACTGGTTACGTCCGTAGTTTTTTCTGGTTCCTTCCGCAGTTGTCACTGGTTACGTCCGTAGTTTTTTCTGGTTCCTTCCGCAGTTGTCACTGGTTACGTCCGTAGTTTTTTCTGGTTCCTTCCGCAGTTGTCACTGGTTACATCCGTAGTTTTTTCTGGTTCCTTCCGCAGTTGTCACTGGTTACGTCCGTAGTTTTTTCTGGTTCCTTCCGCAGTTGTCACTGGTTACGTCCGTAGTTTTTCTGGTTCCTTCCGCAGTTGTCACTGGTTACGTCCGTAGTTTTTCTGGTTCCTTCCGCAGTTGTCACTGGTTACGTCCGTAGTTTTTTCTGGTCCCTTCCGCAGTTGTCACTGGTTACGTCCGTAGTTTTTTCTGGTTCCTTCCGGAGTTGTGACTGGTTACGTTTGTAGTATTCTCTGGTTTCTTCCGGAGTTGTCACTGGTTACGTCCGTAGTTTTTTCTGGTTCCTTCCGCAGTTGTCACTGGTTACGTCCGTAGTTTTTTCTGGTTCCTTCCGCAGTTGTCACTGGTTACGTCCGTAGTTTTTTCTGGTTCCTTCCGCAGTTGTCACTGGTTACGTCAGTAGTTTTTTCTGGTTCCTTCCGCAGTTGTCACTGGTTACGTCCGTAGTTTTTTCTGGTTCCTTCCGCAGTTGTCACTGGTTACGTCCGTAGTTTTTTTCTGGTTCCTTCCGCAGTTGTCACTGGTTACGTCCGTAGTTTTTTCTGGTTCCTTCCGGAGTTGTGACTGGTTACGTTTGCGTCAGGGTTGCGTCAGGGTTGCGTCAGGGTTGCGTCAGGGTTGCGTCAGGGTTGCGTCAGGGTTGCGTCAGGGTTGCGTCAGGGTTGCGTCAGGGTTGCGTCAGGGTTGCGTCAGGGTTGCGTCAGGGTTGCGTCAGGGTTGCGTCAGGGTTGCGTCAGGGTTGCGTCAGGGTTGCGTCAGGGTTGCGTCAGGGTTGCGTCAGGGTTGCGTCAGGGTTGCGTCAGGGTTGCGTCAGGGTTGCGTCAGGGTTGCGTCAGGGTTGCGTCAGGGTTGCGTCAGGGTTGCGTCAGGGTTGCGTCAGGGTTGCGTCAGGGTTGCGTCAGGGTTGCGTCAGGGTTGCGTCAGGGTTGCGTCAGGGTTGCGTCAGGGTTGCGTCAGGGTTGCGTCAGGGTTGCGTCAGGGTTGCGTCAGGGTTGCGTCAGGGTTGCGTCAGGGTTGCGTCAGGGTTGCGTCAGGGTTGCGTCAGGGTTGCGTCAGGGTTGCGTCAGGGTTGCGTCAGGGTTGCGTCAGGGTTGCGTCAGGGTTGCGTCAGGGTTGCGTCAGGGTTGCGTCAGGGTTGCGTCAGGGTTGCGTCAGGGTTGCGTCAGGGTTGCGTCAGGGTTGCGTCAGGGTTGCGTCAGGGTTGCGTCAGGGTTGCGTCAGGGTTGCGTCAGGGTTGCGTCAGGGTTGCGTCAGGGTTGCGTCAGGGTTGCGTCAGGGTTGCGTCAGGGTTGCGTCAGGGTTGCGTCAGGGTTGCGTCAGGGTTGCGTCAGGGTTGCGTCAGGGTTGCGTCAGGGTTGCGTCAGGGTTGCGTCAGGGTTGCGTCAGGGTTGCGTCAGGGTTGCGTCAGGGTTGCGTCAGGGTTGCGTCAGGGTTGCGTCAGGGTTGCGTCAGGGTTGCGTCAGGGTTGCGTCAGGGTTGCGTCAGGGTTGCGTCAGGGTTGCGTCAGGGTTGCGTCAGGGTTGCGTCAGGGTTGCGTCAGGGTTGCGTCAGGGTTGCGTCAGGGTTGCGTCAGGGTTGCGTCAGGGTTGCGTCAGGGTTGCGTCAGGGTTGCGTCAGGGTTGCGTCAGGGTTGCGTCAGGGTTGCGTCAGGGTTGCGTCAGGGTTGCGTCAGGGTTGCGTCAGGGTTGCGTCAGGGTTGCGTCAGGGTTGCGTCAGGGTTGCGTCAGGGTTGCGTCAGGGTTGCGTCAGGGTTGCGTCAGGGTTGCGTCAGGGTTGCGTCAGGGTTGCGTCAGGGTTGCGTCAGGGTTGCGTCAGGGTTGCGTCAGGGTTGCGTCAGGGTTGCGTCAGGGTTGCGTCAGGGTTGCGTCAGGGTTGCGTCAGGGTTGCGTCAGGGTTGCGTCAGGGTTGCGTCAGGGTTGCGTCAGGGTTGCGTCAGGGTTGCGTCAGGGTTGCGTCAGGGTTGCGTCAGGGTTGCGTCAGGGTTGCGTCAGGGTTGCGTCAGGGTTGCGTCAGGGTTGCGTCAGGGTTGCGTCAGGGTTGCGTCAGGGTTGCGTCAGGGTTGCGTCAGGGTTGCGTCAGGGTTGCGTCAGGGTTGCGTCAGGGTTGCGTCAGGGTTGCGTCAGGGTTGCGTCAGGGTTGCGTCAGGGTTGCGTCAGGGTTGCGTCAGGGTTGCGTCAGGGTTGCGTCAGGGTTGCGTCAGGGTTGCGTCAGGGTTGCGTCAGGGTTGCGTCAGGGTTGCGTCAGGGTTGCGTCAGGGTTGCGTCAGGGTTGCGTCAGGGTTGCGTCAGGGTTGCGTCAGGGTTGCGTCAGGGTTGCGTCAGGGTTGCGTCAGGGTTGCGTCAGGGTTGCGTCAGGGTTGCGTCAGGGTTGCGTCAGGGTTGCGTCAGGGTTGCGTCAGGGTTGCGTCAGGGTTGCGTCAGGGTTGCGTCAGGGTTGCGTCAGGGTTGCGTCAGGGTTGCGTCAGGGTTGCGTCAGGGTTGCGTCAGGGTTGCGTCAGGGTTGCGTCAGGGTTGCGTCAGGGTTGCGTCAGGGTTGCGTCAGGGTTGCGTCAGGGTTGCGTCAGGGTTGCGTCAGGGTTGCGTCAGGGTTGCGTCAGGGTTGCGTCAGGGTTGCGTCAGGGTTGCGTCAGGGTTGCGTCAGGGTTGCGTCAGGGTTGCGTCAGGGTTGCGTCAGGGTTGCGTCAGGGTTGCGTCAGGGTTGCGTCAGGGTTGCGTCAGGGTTGCGTCAGGGTTGCGTCAGGGTTGCGTCAGGGTTGCGTCAGGGTTGCGTCAGGGTTGCGTCAGGGTTGCGTCAGGGTTGCGTCAGGGTTGCGTCAGGGTTGCGTCAGGGTTGCGTCAGGGTTGCGTCAGGGTTGCGTCAGGGTTGCGTCAGGGTTGCGGTCAGGGTTGCGGGGTCAGGGTTGCGTCAGGGTTGCGTCAGGGTTGCGTCAGGGTTGCGTCAGGGTTGCGTCAGGGTTGCGTCAGGGTTGCGTCAGGGTTGCGTCAGGGTTGCGTCAGGGTTGCGTCAGGGTTGCGTCAGGGTTGCGTCAGGGTTGCGTCAGGGGTTGCGTCAGGGTTGCGTCAGGGTTGCGTCAGGGGTTGCGTCAGGGTTGCGTCAGGGTTGCGTCAGGGTTTGCGTCAGGGTTGCGTCAGCGTTGCGTCAGGGTTGCGTCAGGGTTGCGTCAGGGTTGCGTCAGGGTTGCGTCAGGGTTGCGTCAGGGGGTTGCGTCAGGGTTGCGTCAGGGTTGCGTCAGGGGTTGCGTCA